>NW_028274813.1:119614885-119766400 GCF_037043125.1 Eumetopias jubatus
CTTCCCTTCCTGGGATCACTTGCGATCGCTGTGGATAGCTTATCCTGACGGAGCTCCTGGAAGTGGGGTGGCGCCATCACAGAGAGCTGGACTCAGAAGTCCCGGGCTCTCCTCCCAGCAGGGTCACTCACTCGCCCCAAATCCCGGCCTTGGTTTCTTTACCTTGGAAATGGGGCTAATTCTCCTCTTTTTACCTCAAGATGACCACAGCTGAGTTGAGTTTTGAACATGGTGTACGGAGTGCAAGTATCAGCGGTGATGATGTCCACAGGGACGGTCCTGGCGTGCGTGTGCACGTGTGTGGGCATGTGCACATGTATGCACGTGTGCGGCCGCAGGGAGTGGGCCTCCACCCAGGACGGGCACTCACCTCGGTGCTCATGCTGTTGACTTTGTCCAGGAGCGCAATGATCAGGCTGTAAAGGTTCCCCAGGTACAGCACAAGGACCCTGAAAGCACAAGCCCCCCTCGAGAGACAAGACCGCACACGAGAGCCCACGGGCCAGACGTGCCACCAGCCAGGAGGGACTCTCATGGTCCTGCTAAGCCAGTGGCCGCCACACTTGGTTTCCTTCAGAATCGTGGGGGAGGGGGGCATTTAAAAAATACAGAATTCCAGAACCCATCCTGCTATAGTCAGGCTGGATGGGGTCTGGGGACCCCTTTCTAGCCTTCCCTGGTGAGCCCACTGCGGCCCATGCTTGGCTCGGCATTTTAGGACTGCTCGTGTTGCAGAAAGAGTGTGAGCTGAGGAAGTGGGGCTCTGAAGTGTCGTGAGTTCTGGTGTCTAACGTGGTTTTCCAGGCAGGCTCTCACAGCTCTGTGAGGCATGCATGATTATAACCCCTGCTTAAGGACAAGTAGATTGAAACATGGAGGGGAGGGGCAGGCGAGCTGCTCAGGTTCGAACAGCTTGCAAAAGGCAGAACACAATTTCGGGATCTCGGGGTCTGCTTGTGAAATGCAGGCTAAGCGGTCGGCGGCTCTGGGGGCTGCAGGCAGCTGTGAGCAGGTGGGATCTGCTGGTCAGCAATCCGAGACTTGCTGCCACCCTCCTTGGAGCCGGAAGGTTTTGGAAGCATCATGGAATTTCCCAGGACATAGCCTTGCATCTTATCAGAAACGTGTCTGGGACAGCGAGATGGGAAAGGACAGCGGCAGGTTCACCAACACCCCCCACAGACACTGATTCGCATTTAGGGGGTCAGGAAACCAATAGAGGTGGGTGAAAAAGAGAGAGCAGTTTTATCCTGAGGACAAGACTCCAAGTTGAAACTTTGCGTGGCCCCCCGCCATTCCACAGGGGCAGGGCTGACCAACACCTGTGTGGGAGCGAGCCGAGGGCCTCGGGGGCATCGCTATGGCCGGCCCTGGCTCTCCCCATGACTCCCTGCACACCGAGCGGGGCCTGTCCCTCTCTGCATTCAGGGTCCGTAGCATAGGGCCAGACCCTCGGCGTGTGCGCAGAAGTGCTGCCTGATGAAGAACGGGAGGATTTGCTCCCCCTGTCCTGCTCTGGTGCTCACTGCGTCTTGGACAGAAAGTGACGGGGTGGCTGGTGAACTAAATGGGACTTAATGGAACTAAAATAATATGTTTTGCTCTTATTACCAGAATGAGCCCTCATTCGTCCGGGGCGCGCGTTTCTTGATACCTCTGTTTCTCTAGTTTTAAATGTGAATAACGAGACCAATCTGTGTAATAGGATTGCTGTTAGAACAAATGCAATAATAGAATTGATCCTCCCAGTATGTGCTGGGGAGGAAGGAGCTGAGGAAGACGCTTCTCCCTCGGGTCAAGATCAGTGCTGAGCAGAGTAGGAAGACCCAGGTTCCAGCCAGGGGCCGATGAGGATCTTGAGAATCTCAGCCCCGAGCCACCCAGGGCGGGGAGGTTTCCACAGACCCCTGGCTCTTTTTAGTCCTGTTTTCCTACCTTTGAAATGACAGTTGGATTTCAGGGAATGGCGAACGACAGCCTTCAGGCCACATCCTAGCCTTACCTATTTTTGTAACTAAGTTGTAAGGGACATGGCCACATGCCCTCATTGACAGATCGCCCCTGGCCACTTTCATGCTAACCCAGTCAGGCCCGCCAGCACCACTTGCTCTCCTGTCCACCCCCTGTTCTGGCACCAGCCTGTCCACTCCTCTTTCCCTACCCCCTTTCTCTCCTCCTCCCCTCCCCCTTTCTCCCCTGTGGCATCCCATTTTCCTGGAGCATCCCGCTTTCCTTGAGATGCATCCAGAGGGGAAGCTCCATGGTAGGTTGGGGGGGGCGGTGCAGCAAAGCAAGCCTGGCTCTCGAGGGACGTGGGTTCCCAGCGTGGCGGGCACGCGAGGGCCGCCCCACGTGGCAGTTCCCACAGGGCTCTAGTACCTTGCTAGCTGGAAGCGCAGCGTGGTTCGTGGGTGGTACATCTCCAGGGCGGCGATGAGATCAAAGGCTGATGGCGCCAGCATGGTGACCAGGGAGACCACGACGCTCACCTGCCGAGAGGGTGCATGCCAGCCGTGAGTCCCGGGTTCCCTGGCCTGGCCCCACCTACCTCACACCGGCCTCCTGGTCTACCATTCGGTCAGTGGGCGCTCCGAGGGCTGTGCGGTTCCTACACGGAAAACCTCCCCCAAATCCCTGCCAGTTAGCTGTTTCCCAGAGGCCACCACCACTTTGTCGTGGGTTTATTCCTGTTAGGCACTGTCCTTAAACCGAGATGCTCACAATTGCCCCTAGGGGTTCACGAGCATTTCGGCCACATTTCCCAACTACCCTGCCGTTCTGCTTACCTTGGGTGGCAGATGGAGGTGGCCCCAACTATTACAAATAGGAAAGGGGGGTGGGCTGACAGGTAATGGAATATTCTTTCTGTGTGTGGAAGAGAATTATCTAGAGGATTATGCCTGGCTATTGTTTGTCTGCACTTCAGGCAACCAAAGAGGACATTTTGTTGGTAACGTGGAGGTGAGACCTAAAGAAAGATGTAATTTCTGAATAGGACCTTAAAAAACATGATCTATCTGCAAACACACAAGCACATATTTACATAACCCACTTAACTGGCATGAAATAGAAGGAGGTCTGAAAAGAGGACTTAATGTAGTCTCAGATTCTGAACAATTTTACTGAACGTTGAGGATAAACTGTAAGCATCATGTCACCTACATGCTTTGCTTTACAGATCCCATGGATGACACTCCTTTCCACCGCAGTGGTCGGAGAGATGGCTTCCATGCTTCGTCTGCCTTTCCAGTCTTTGCAGGAAAAGCGAATGCAGTAGTCTTATTGCAAATATTAAGAATTATAAGACTGTTCTTAACTCTCCCCTTGGCCATTTCCCATCATGGGGATATTCACATACACGAAGGGAAGAGATCTTTCAGCAAACAAACATGGTTTGGGAAACACTGTAATTCAGAAAAACAGAAACGACCCGAGTGTTCAAGAGCTGGCCCTCGGTCAACTGTGACATGTGCCGTGGAAAACATTCGGGCACGGTAGCCAATCCGCAGGGGAAGTCCATTTCTGGAAACGCACCATTCGAGAACAGCCGAGCCCAGTCGGCAAGACCCAAAGGTAAGCAATGGGATGAACGCTTGAAGGCCACGTTGAATGAGACCCATTCCCGATCGAGGCCAATAAAACCATTCAACCAGGTCTTGGGGTCACCAATGTGGCTCAAAGCCCTTGCAGTTCGTGCTCTAGGACAAGAGGACCAAGTTCTTCCAGGGAGACTTTTCTAGCTAGCCTACCTAAGGCACGACATGGAAAAAGAGGGCGGGCTGCTCTTGCATCCCTCGGGGAAGGCACACACGGGTCGCACGGCGGGTACCTCATTCTTTTCCCAGAGCGTCAGCTCCTTCTTCGACTGCTCCAGCTTCTGGGACCGGTCCACTACGAAGTAGATGAGGTAGATGCTCCCCGCAAGTGAGAGAAGCACCAGGATGTTGGCAACAACCCTCAGGCAGATGGTCACCGCCCTGCGGGTAGAGGCAGCTTGAGGACGGGTCCGCTGCACTGCGCTCCAGACGCCGAGAGGCTCAGACGCCGGGTAGCGACGGGACCCACCTCCTGTCGTGTGAATCCTCGGCCCTGAAGAGTCAGTGCTCTTCCCTACCACCCCCTCCACCCGGGTCCAAATTCCTCATTTCCTAAGGGATCTACAGTGACTTACCAATCTGACCAACTACTATCGGTAGGATTTTAAACCAGCGTCATGAATCTGACCCTGTACATAGATTTATGCAGTGGGTGACTTCTGCTGTATTCTCAGCTCCTAGAACGGGCCCGGCACGTATGAATGTGGTGTAGCTATTGTCTAGATGAGCAAGCAAATACAGAGCAGCCGAATGCCATGAGATGGAACAGGAGCTTGCCCTGTCCTTCCTAACGCTGGGGACAACTCATGGACTCCAACTGGCTGACTGTTAGGGCATCTGCTTCTGACGTTGGGGCCCTGCCCTGGGTCTCAGGCTGGGTTTCCCTGCAGCCTCAGGCAATGGCCTGTTTGCAAGTACTTTATTTGGGACAAGATCCCAGGAGGTCTCGGGGCGAGAGTGTATGGTGCACCCGGCCACAGCTGGAGGCCACTGCAGGGCCTTCCCAGGGGCTGATGAGCCTCTTCTCAGGACGGTCCTCCCACAGAAAAGCAGGGAAGCTTTGGTCATCGCTCCTGTCCATACTGGTCAAGGGTGGCTCCCCGAGCACCAACCCCCAGCATTGCCCTCAGCTTCTCAGATTCCCGTGCAGGCACACTGATGGGGGTTTGGTGGGTGCCTTGGGGCAGCAGGTACCGGCCAGGGGGCGGGGCCTGTGCATGGCCCCCCCCTCCCCCCCCCCCCCGGCAGCAGGCACTGGAAGAAGCGTGGCCAGGAGGATCTGCAGGATAGAGGAGAGGTGTACCATCCTATCTGTAAAGCACAATTCCTCATCCAGCCCTCTGGATGACTTTGGGGTGCTCATGACACCTCCCTTTGCAAGAGTCTTGGCCCTGCATCTTGACTCCTCGGAGACATCACCTTGGAAGGCTTGTCAACAACAACTGAATGATACTTGTGTCTTAGGACCTCAAGGATCTGTTGCTAAGTAAAGTAGCCTTTGCTTAATTTAGAAAACTAGAAATTGGACCCCAAAATATCTCTTTGATCATCTAAGTGAAAGAAATCAGTTAACTTCAGGGGCGCCTGGGTGGGCTCAGATGGTTAAGCGTCTGCCTTCGGCTCAGGTCATGATCCCAGGGTCCTGGGATCGAGTCCCGCATCGGGCTCCCTGCTCCTTGGGAGCCTGCTTCTCCCTCTGCCTCTCTCTCTCTCTCTCTCTGTCTCTCATGAATAAATAAATAAAATCTTAAAAAAGAAAAAAAAGAAGTCAGTTAACTTCAGAACTCTCACCCTGTCGCCCGATCGAAGGAGGGAGAGACCACTTCTAAATACTGCTAACGAGCCGTTATAGTCTTTCCACATATCACCTTACTAGAAGGATGGATTTTAAGGAGAAAGAAAGGCTGCCTGACAACGTGCGAAAATAAGATAGAGATGGTCTGGTAAGTTTTGTACCAAATTAAAATAGCTTATCAATGCCTGAAGTGTGGGGAGGGTCCATACATACAGGTTTTTGCTTTTCTTCTTTTCCTGTTCTTCCAGGATAGCCTCCTTTAAGAAAAGACACATCCTAATTAAAAGCTTAGCCTTGCTACTAATCATAAATCTTTAGAAATATTTCATGGTAAGAAATGACTTACTATTTTTAATTGAGATTTTATTGACATCAGTGCTTTGTATAATAATAAGTAAACGGAAAAGAAATCGGGGCTTGGGCAGAGGAGGCAGAAGGGCACATCATTTACATAAGTGAAAGGATCTAGATAGTTTTTTTCCCCCGAAGGGGCAGCATTTAGCGGTCTCCTCTGCTCAGTAGACCCAAGTCCCTGAGTGCATTTGATGACCTCATCCTCTGAGTTAACGGTAAAGCTCACATCCCCAGCGTGTTATGCATGTATTCACCCACCAGGTACCTGCAATATGGTCGCAATCGATTATGCAGAGTACCAAAAATACACCAACTGAAATTTTAGGGGGACGAAATGAAAAAATTAAAAGGAGGAGTTTTTCAATGTCTCTCCCTGCGTTCCATGGGATTGGTGGTGCGTGGTGGTGCCTGCCGGCCGACCCACGGAGTCGCCCCCCTGCCTGGGGAGCGCCCCAAGGAGGACTGCCGGCGCCCGCAGCAGCCCGGCGGCTCCGCGGTGAAGGCCATGGTCGTGGCGGCAGGAGCCCTGACCTCCCCTGGCCCCGACACGTCACCCACTCACCCTGATGCTGTTCACAATGGCGGCGGTTTTGCTCTCGGCGGCCTCTGGGTTGCCGATGAGGTAATCCCAGGCACAGAAGACCCGCCAGCAGAAGGTGTAGTTCTCATTGGAGACACTGGCCAGGCTGTTGCGGGAGTTCTTAGCCATCCTGCAAGAGAGGGGCCGGGACCGGGCGCGGGAGAGGAGGGTCAGGCTGGGTGCTCTCTTCCCAGGACTGCTGCCCGTCCACACAGCGCCCTGGTGTGAACGAGAATGAGCAGCCCCATCCAGGGGCTGGGTTCAGCCCCCCTCGTGGGGAAAGGGCACTGGCCGGTTGTGGGGTGAGTCCGTTTGCCAAGCGGCCTCTCCACCGTGGTGGCCAGGAGGTCACTGAGGGGTGTGCGCCCAGCGGGCCAGCCTGTCCCATCGCTGTGGGTGTGACTGTGAAATCAAACTCTCCTTAGAAGTGAATCAGCCTTCCTGGAGGCCCTGCCCATGGAGGGGCGGTGACCCCACCTCAGGGAGCCAGTCGGGTCCCTCCAGCCCACAGTGCTCCTTAGATGCATCTGAAGGCAGGACTCTGCATCCCTCCTTTGTCCTTCAGACTGTTTCTCCGGTTATCCTTTCCCTCCATAGTTCCTTGTCCTGAGTTTGCCTCCATCTTTCTCTTAACCTGTAACATCTAGCAAAGGGCCTGTCTTGCAGGTGGGGCCTTGAGGCCCCCCAGAAGCTAAGTGGGAAAGCTTTTTGTGAACCGAAGGCCCCCAGGGCACTGTGCACCTCCTCAGGTTTTTATTGTTTGATGGTGATGATGATGCTTGTAATTGTTTTTTACCCCAAGCACTTGTATCTGCACGGGGCTAAGATGCCCCACGGGGCAGGAAACAAGACACATTGGGACACACAAGGCAGACAGAAGTAGGAGGTGAGCCAGACCGGGAGGGGCTGGGTTCTCCCTGGTCTCAGAGCCTGCCCATCCGTGCACTTCAGCTAGCTCCAATATAGAAGCACACAACTTGAACGCCGGCAGGGAACCGGGCCATCTTCTGAACCAACCTGCCCATTTTATGAATGAGGCCCAGAGAGGGGACGGGAATTGCCGTAGGTCTCATGGTGGGGATGGTGCAGGACTCCTGACCCCCAGCCACTTTGTTTTCCTTCCACTGTGCCTCCTCTCAGTGAGGACCTGGGTGTGCGAACCGCCTCATGACACGGATGAGCCTGGCCCTTGCAGGATTTGTAGCTAGGTCACTGGCAAACGTACAGCCAAAGGATGCTCTTTTGCTTTCTGTAATCTCTGGTCACTTAGACCATGTTGCTCCTGTCTCTGTGAGTGCAGTTACTAAATTGTCTGAAATTACATTAGTGTTAAGCCTACATGATTCTTATCTCTCCAGACCCACCCCGGAACCTGGCACAAAGCAGTGAACGTCGAATAAGTGTTGGTTAAAATGAGCAGATCTCTTTTAGCCTTAGTATCCTCATCTGCAAAATGGGTACTGTTATGCCTGGATGGTACAAGTTATTGACCAGATCGAGGTCATTCATATCATTCCTGGCATATGGAGAGAAACTGAGTAGCCATACTTTTTCAAGAGGATGATGAAGCTGTAAGCAAACACGGCCATCCCCACCAGGAAATACGCCAAGGGCAGCCGGTAGCCAGCTCTCCCGATCCTTCGCTCCCTGCCGTAATAGCCGTAGAAGAGCACTGAGTACTGCAGATAACCCTGCCAAGAGAGCACTCGGCGTCATTTCCCACCCCAGGTTCTGGAGCTCCCGCACGGTCAGCCCTCCCTCGAGACAGGAGTGGGTCCAAGCGTCAACCTCACCCCCAGGGACCAGACGGTGTCCAGGTCTTGAGCAGACATCACGTGCTCCTTGGGGATGGTCTTGCTGGCTGTGCTTCCGAAGGGCTGGCCTGCAATGAGCTGGTAGAGAAAACAGGATGTCCCGTGATCCTCTGGGGCAGGGAAGGGGCCAGGAGAAAAGCGGTGGCCGATCCCCAGACCCCACGGCCTGGGAAGGCTCTGCATGTACAAGATCTCTTGCAGCTGCCTTTCTGCTTGATTCTCGCTGAGGGAACAGTCATCCTGGGTGGGCCAATCAACCTGCCTGGGTGTCCTCCCCCTGGGTCTCTACAAGTGGATTTTTGAGGTCACTGGGTTTCTGCACGGGACATAGCCCCATTTACTTCATGATGACGAAGTTTAGTTGAGAAGTGTGTTTTGTATCATCACGGTGCCTGTGAACTGGCCTGTATGCCGAACCCAGCCTGTCGCCTCCTTTTGTGTGGCCCAAGAGCTAAGAATCGTTTTTGCATTTTTAATTGGCTGGAAAAAAAAATCAAAAGAAGAAGAATATATTGGGACACTTAGGAATGATATGACAGTCAAACCTCAGTATCCGTAAATATCCATAAATAAAATTTGATTTCATGAGTTCGTGTATCATCTTTCACACTGCGTGGGGGAGGGGAGGGGTGTGACCGAAAGCCTCAACTATCTACTACCCGGCCCTTCACGGAAGAGGTTGGCTGTGTCCTGCTTGAAAGCACGGATCATCCTTCCCATGAGGGTACTGAGGGCGGTCGCTTTACGAGACACGCCCACATCTCTCGTTTTGAACGAATGGCCCTTCTTAACTTCCCTAGACTAGTTCTTACCTCTGGAATGACAATAAAAGCACCCGTCATTATCGTGAGCACAATGTTAATTCCAAACAGCCATCTCAGGAATATGAAGTAGGAGGCAACACCAGATCCAAAATGACCTAAGAAAAAGGCCAGACAATAAGACCAGTGAAAAACAGTCTCAACAGGATGAACAGTATACAATCCCCACAGTGCAGAGTTCTCTGTACAGCAACCCTGCAATTTTTGGGGTATCAGGACAAAGACGAAGAATGTCATGATTGTACCAATCAGAGTGTTCTCCCAAAAGAGTCATTTACCGGGGCCAAAATGCTCATTAGTATTTCCACTTACAAGCACAGAAAAAAAAAACCCTAATTTAATAATTTCCCTAATGACATATTCACCTAAAATATTTGTCAAATTTACATTTCATGTATGCTCAGAAGAATCAGCATCTTTTGAGATTTGGATATATCTTTTTTTCATTTTGTATAGTTTTGAGAATTCCAAGGATTTTTCTTGGAATTATTTTGCCTTAATTTCAAGATATATAGCAATTTGCTAGGTATTCACATTAGGGGAAACTGGGTGAAGGAATTACAGGAACTTTATGACTTTTCTATACTGCTAAACTTTTCTGTATATTTTATTCTAAAACAAAAAGATGTATTCAAAACCAAATTTCTACTAAGAAACTAAGGGAGCATAGAAAGTAGATGAGGATGTGGGTGATTTGTGCCATCCTTAAAAAAAAACCTCTTGAAATTTTACTTGACGTTTAGTTTATGTTTGTCATAATAAATAGGCAAACACAAAACATCACAAAGAAAACAAAAACATTACCTATTCTGAGCTCACTAAATTAAAATCACTACTAGAATGAGTTTCTAGTAAACTTTTAGTGTGGCCCCCCCATTCTTATTCTGTAGGTATGGATTTTTTTGTATAAAATTGGTATCTCTCTACAATATACATCTTGAGTTATTAATGTATCATAAGCATTTTCTCATGCAAAAAATACAATATAAAATAAATTTTATTGTTTCATCAACTGAATTTTCCATAATTTATTTAACCCATCCCCACTACTTGACACTTAAGCCTCTGACTTTTCACCGGGTAGGGGATTCACTAGGGTAAGTAAGTCTGCCATAAATAATTTCCCTCCAAGGGCAGGTTTCCTAGAAGCAGAGCTGGAGGAAGAGATCCAGCTCAGGTGACACACTGAGGAAGTGCTCTCTGGAGAAAAGGAGTGCGGGGTGGGGTGGGGGGGCAGGGGAAGTAGTGGGGGAGAGCTAAGCAAGGATGTGGTCTCCCCTGGAACCTGGCTTCGCCAGATCCCATGGGGAACCCTGGAACCTGGCTTCGCCAGATCCCATGGGGAACCCTGGAAGGCAAATTGCATAACACAGTCCGTCCACTTTGCACAAGGAGCCTGACTTGACTTCCCCTTACTCGGGCACTGCCTCCCTCTAGGCCCTCCCTTGGGGCCTGGGGAAGTGGGGCAAGTGAGGTGCGCCCAGCAGCAGGAACAGGGCAGGCCCAGGGCAATTCTGCAGGGAAAAGGGCAGCTGTGAGTCCCAGTATCAACACGCAGAGCAGCAGAGAAAAGCTGGACCAGGCAAGAAATCCGGGTGGGGCACCAACTTGGTCCTTATATATTGATTTTTGTTGTGGTTCTTGTTTCTCTGGTTGTTAGGGAGAGCACAAACATGATGAAGACTTTGGTTACAAATTTTAACTTTCCCCTGGAAACGCTGGTCCAATTTACATTCCCACCCACTGTGGGGAAAAAAAAAAAACCGCTAACTTCCATTGAAATGCTGAAAATTATTCTCTCTCCATTTGTCGGCTTTCAGCTTTGTTGTTTTAGGTATGTACTATTTCTTTTATAGGTAATTAAATACAGTGCTATTTTCCTTGATGATGTCCTTCTTTTCTCTCACCGTCAGACAGATTTGCATTCTGAGATCACGTGCTCTATATTTCCTTTAATTCTTGAGTGGCTCCCTATCTTCGATTTGATAGCTCCTGGAACCTTACAGAGAAGGGTCTAAACGTCCTCTTTCAAAGAATTGAATCAACTGTTCTAGTATCATCTATGATGCTATGCTCCAGTTTCGACTGCTGGAGTGTTTATAATGTACCTGGACATTTTGGTTATGCAAGTTCATTTGCATTTTTCTTTTTAAAAAAATTTCTTTTGGATGGGTTTCTTCCATGTAAGTCTTAACGATCATTTTGCTGAGTACAACAAAACAAAACAAAACATTACATTGAGATTTCTACTGGAATTGCATTAACCTTGTAAACTGATGTTTGAGGAAATCTACATCTTCCAAATATTAAATCTTCCCATGTCTCTTCACAAGACTTTTAAAATACCCTGTGGCCCAATTTTACAGCCTTCTTCACTATAGACTCACTGTTAGGTGTATTCCTGGCCTTGTTTCCTGCGTGTTATATGCACGTGTGCTGTGTGTACATGTTTGTGAATATGTTGTGAAAGCCACTTATTTATGTTTCAGAACATGCTTTCTGAACGGTTCCAATCGCCGCTAAGAAAATGCAAATTTCTGAGGCTTTGTTTGGCAGTTGTTCACATGACCCTCTTACTCTTCTGCGGTTTTCCACCTGACCCTTCAGGGTCCGTGCTGGGTCCGACTCCCGAATGAACGGCCAGAACAGCAGAGCCACAGTGAATGTGGGGCCGCTCTTGTCCCGGGGGCAGTGGTGGGACAGATGTCCATCCCCCCAGTCCTACGTCCAGCTCCACTCCGCACCACGTGCAGGGGGCCCTGGCGGCGCCGTGCGGGAACCGGGCCGCCCGGACCCTTCTCAGGCCGCTGGCCCCCGACTCCTCCGAGCGCCCAGACTTACTCTCAATTTTCTTTATCCTCATTTCCCAGGGAATGAAGATGACCATGAAGTTACAGGCCAGACGCACAAACTTCCGCCAGAGCTGAAAAGGAGGGGGCAGGGTGAAAGAACATCACAGCTTGTCACCGTGGCAATGCCTTTGGGATGCTAAGGTCCTGAGTGGACCACAGGCTCCCAGACACACTGTCTGATGGCTTTAATCATGCTCTTGCGGGACTTTGGCCAATACTAGGCCCGAAGCAGCGCCCTTGTCTCCTCCGTGCTCCCGTTCGGGGGAGGGCACCTGCTTCGGGCTCTGAGCAGTGCTGTTTGTACCCAGGTGCCCATGCTCCGGGGTCACACCTGCCTTACTCCTCCCGTTCCTGCTCCAGGCACTAAATGCAGTGGCAATGACTTGAGGAATAAAGTCCAAATGCACCCAGTTGACCCCGCTCTAGGGAGCGGGGCCCAGGAATCCACGTGGCCAGCAAACTGCCCAGGTGATCCCAGTTCCCTGTTTTGGGGACGAGGAGTCTAGAACACACCCGGAATGTGAGCCCTCGTGCGCCTCCCGCCCTGTGGCTATGTTTGCCTCCCACCCTTTCTCCAGGCCACCACTGCCAGTGGTGACATCTGGAAATTTGTCTTGTGTGTTTAAGATGCAATTGTCAAGCGTTCGAAATCTGTATTTTTTCCCCCTTCTCCTCCAAGGAGAATAAAGTAGAATGTGCCCTGACCCTGGCTCGGCTCTCCCACAAGTATTGGCAGGCAGTTCATTTTAACACACAAACAATCTGGGTTTGTGTTGGAAGCAAATTATATCATTGCAGAAAGAAGGCTTGCAAATGTAATTACAACATTCTGAACTCTGAGACGGCACATGGTCCTGATGCAGACACGCACGATAATGTCTTTCAGGATGTGTCTGCTAAGGCCAGAACGGCTGCTTGTAAATGAAAATCTGTTTGAATTTTATCAGACGTTGCAATTGTTTGTCTTCTGTGCACGATTCCAGACCCGGCTCAAACCTAACCACACCCATGATGATTTCACATAGCTTCTCTGGAGAGAGAAATAGATCCTTCTCTCTGTAAACCTCCCAGCAATCAATATTCCTGTAACGTTGACCATAGCCTACCTCGTGTTGCCTTGAGATCTTTCCTATGGTGCACATGCTTTAGCATGGAGGGGAACACCAAAGCTTTTGCTCTTGCATCCCCTACGGCATGCAGAAGCAGGGTGCTCAAACGTCCTTGGGGGTGGGTTTGGTGTTGGAAAGCATCTGAATTTCTGGCCCACTGGGAGTGAAGTCCCGAAGTGTCAGAGGCCCTGGGGCGGGGTGGGGGGCACACCTGAGTTGTAGCTCCAGTGCAACTGGATCCTACTATGCGCTCCTGGGAAGGGATTTTCTTTCTTTGGGATTCAATTTCCTCGTCTATATGAGAAGCAAGGTTCAATCAGTGGTATTCAGAGTTACTCTTCCAATTTAAATTTTGGTTGAATTTCAGTGCTGGAACACACTAAAGCAGAGTAACTTTTGTAGGTAAGAGAGAAAACCCTCCTCCCCTGCCTCAGGTGCTCATACAAGAAGTCAGGGGGCCCCCGACTCAGCTTCCAGGGCCCTGAACCCCCGACACTCATTCTGGTAAATGCAAATCTACACCAGCTTCCTCAAGGGGCTTCCCAGAGGTAAAGGTGATTGAAAAACGTGATTTGTTGATGGCCAGGATTCAGTAAGGCATGAGAAAAATATGCTTCTCTTGATTTGCACAAAATCTCCATGGAAAGCTCTGACACTCTGAAATGATTTGAGGTTTTAAGAGCAACGCAAAAACCTACCAAAGCAAAACCAAAAGCCAGACTTGGAAGAAATAGGTCTTAATTGTGGGCCTGGGTTATTGGGTATCAAAAATAAGAATAAGCTCATTCTTTCTCATTTGGAATGTAAATTTGCCTGGAATAAAGGTGTTCTGACAACACATATTACAGTTTATGAAAGATGAATTCATTCAGAGCGTGTCCTGAGCACCTGTGTGTGTTTCCGGGACCGAGGATGCAAACAGACAACACATGTAGGATGTCAGCGGGTGCACAGCTTACACCCAGGTAGAGGGAAGGCGGCCGCAGACGAGTCAACGCCACAGGGTACGTGGTCCATTAGGATGGAGGAGAAAGATCTTTTAAAGAAGGGGATCAGGAGAGGTCCCTCTGGGGAGGTCACACATAAGCTGAGACTTGAATGAAAATCGATATTTCCAAAAAGAATAAATTAGTAGAGGAACTATCTAGGAGGCCAGGGCAGCCAAGAACATCTGTGAGTTAGCGTGTGCTGGGCATTTTACTGCAGAGGATGGAAGAGGGGTAAGTGAGGTAAGATCCAGTAGGAAAGCAATGGCCAGATCAGTAGGTCATGGGAAGGAGTTAGATTTAATTCTAAGTGTAGTAAGAATCTATGTATCTGTCTGTGTATCCGTGTGTCTGTCTGTGTATCCGTGTGTCTGTGTATCTGTGTGTCTGTCTGTGTATCTGTGTGTCTGTGTGTCTGTCTGTGTATCCGTGTGTCTGTCTGTGTATCCGTGTGTCTGTCTGTGTATCTGTGTGTCTGTGTATCTGTCTGTGTATCCGTGTGTCTGTCTGTGTATCCGTGTGTCTATCTGTGTATCCGTGTATCTGTCTGTGTATCCGTGTGTCTGTCTGTGTATCCGTGTATCTGTCTGTGTATCCGTGTGTCTGTCTGTGTATCCGTGTATCTGTCTGTGTATCCGTGTGTCTGTCTGTGTATCTGTGTGTCTGTCTGTGTATCCGTGTATCTGTCTGTGTATCCGTGTATCTGTCTGTGTATCCGTGTGTCTGTCTGTGTATCCGTGTATCTGTGTATCTGTCTGTGTATCCGTGTATCTGTCTGTGTATCTGTGTATCCGTGTATCTGTCTGTGTATCCGTGTGTCTGTCTGTGTATCCTGTGTATCCGTGTATCTGTCTGTGTATCCGTGTGTCTGTCTGTGTATCCGTGTGTCTGTGTATCTGTGTGTCTGTCTGTGTATCTGTGTGTCTGTGTATCTGTCTGTGTATCTGTGTGTCTGTCTGTGTATCCGTGTGTCTGTCTGTGTATCCTGTGTATCCGTGTATCTGTCTGTGTATCCGTGTGTCTGTCTGTGTATCCGTGTGTCTGTGTATCTGTGTGTCTGTCTGTGTATCTGTGTGTCTGTGTATCTGTCTGTGTATCCGTGTATCTGTCTGTGTATCCGTGTGTCTGTCTGTGTATCCTGTGTATCCGTGTATCTGTCTGTGTATCCGTGTGTCTGTCTGTGTATCCGTGTGTCTGTGTATCTGTGTGTCTGTCTGTGTATCTGTGTGTCTGTGTATCTGTCTGTGTATCTGTGTGTCTGTCTGTGTATCCGTGTGTCTGTCTGTGTATCCGTGTGTCTGTCTGTGTATCTGTGTGTCTGTGTATCTGTCTGTGTATCCGTGTGTCTGTCTGTGTATCCGTGTATCTGTGTATCTGTCTGTGTATCCGTGTGTCTGTCTGTGTATCCGTGTATCTGTCTGTGTATCCGTGTGTCTGTCTGTGTATCCGTGTGTCTGTCTGTGTATCCGTGTATCTGTCTGTGTATCTGTGTATCCGTGTGTCTGTCTGTGTATCCGTGTGTCTGTCTGTGTATCCGTGTGTCTGTCTGTGTATCTGTGTATCCGTGTATCTGTCTGTGTATCCGTGTGTCTGTCTGTGTATCCGTGTGTCTGTCTGTGTATCCGTGTATCTGTGTATCTGTCTGTGTATCCGTGTATCTGTCTGTGTATCTGTCTGTGTATCCGTGTATCTGTCTGTGTATCTGTGTATCTGTCTGTGTATCCGTGTATCTGTCTGAGTATCCGTGTGTCTGTCTGTGTATCCGTGTATCTGTCTGTGTATCTGTCTGTGTATCCGTGTATCTGTCTGTGTATCTGTGTATCTGTCTGTGTATCCGTGTATCTGTCTGTGTATCCGTGTATCTGTGTATCTGTCTGAGTATCCGTGTGTCTGTCTGTGTATCCGTGTATCTGTCTGTGTATCTGTCTGTGTATCCGTGTATCTGTCTGTGTATCCGTGTATCTGTCTGTGTATCCGTGTGTCTGTCTGTGTATCCGTGTATCTGTCTGTGTATCTGTGTATCTGTCTGTGTATCCGTGTATCTGTCTGTGTATCTGTGTATCTGTCTGTGTATCCGTGTATCTGTCTGTGTATCTGTGTATCCGTGTATCTGTCTGTGTATCCGTGTGTCTGTCTGTGTATCCGTGTATCTGTCTGTGTATCTGTGTATCTGTCTGTGTATCCGTGTATCTGTCTGTGTATCTGTGTGTCTGTCTGTGTATCCGTGTATCTGTCTGTGTATCTGTGTATCCGTGTATCTGTCTGTGTATCCGTGTGTCTGTCTGTGTATCCGTGTATCTGTCTGTGTATCTGTGTATCCGTGTATCTGTCTGTGTATCCGTGTGTCTGTCTGTGTATCCGTGTATCTGTCTGTGTATCTGTGTATCTGTCTGTGTATCCGTGTATCTGTCTGTGTATCTGTGTATCTGTCTGTGTATCCGTGTATCTGTCTGTGTATCTGTGTATCCGTGTATCTGTCTGTGTATCCGTGTGTCTGTCTGTGTATCCGTGTATCTGTCTGTGTATCTGTGTATCCGTGTATCTGTCTGTGTATCCGTGTGTCTGTCTGTGTATCCGTGTATCTGTCTGTGTATCTGTGTATCCGTGTATCTGTCTGAGTATCCGTGTGTCTGTCTGTGTATCCGTGTATCTGTCTGTGTATCTGTGTATCTGTCTGTGTATCCGTGTATCTGTCTGTGTATCTGTGTATCCGTGTATCTGTCTGTTTATCCGTGTGTCTGTCTGTGTATCCGTGTATCTGTCTGTGTATCTGTGTATCTGTCTGTGTATCCGTGTATCTGTCTGTGTATCTGTGTGTCTGTCTGTGTATCCGTGTATCTGTCTGTGTATCTGTGTATCCGTGTATCTGTCTGTGTATCCGTGTGTCTGTCTGTGTATCCGTGTATCTGTCTGTGTATCCGTGTGTCTGTCTGTGTATCCGTGTATCTGTCTGTGTATCTGTGTATCCGTGTATCTGTCTGTGTATCCGTGTGTCTGTCTGTGTATCCGTGTGTCTGTCTGTGTATCCGTGTATCTGTCTGTGTATCTGTGTATCCGTGTATCTGTCTGTGTATCCGTGTATCTGTCTGTGTATCTGTGTATCTGTGTATCTGTCTGTGTATCCGTGTATCTGTCTGTGTATCTGTGTATCTGTGTGTCTGTCTGTGTATCCGTGTATCTGTCTGTGTATCCGTGTGTCTGTCTGTGTATCCGTGTATCTGTGTATCTGTCTGTGTATCCGTGTATCTGTCTGTGTATCCGTGTATCTGTGTATCTGTCTGTGTATCCGTGTATCTGTCTGTGTATCTGTGTATCTGTCTGTGTATCCGTGTGTCTGTCTGTGTATCCGTGTATCTGTCTGTGTATCCGTGTATCTGTGTATCTGTCTGTGTATCCGTGTATCTGTGTATCCGTGTATCTGTGTATCTGTCTGTGTATCCGTGTATCTGTCTGTGTATCTGTGTATCCGTGTATCTGTCTGTGTATCCGTGTGTCTGTCTGTGTATCCGTGTATCTGTGTATCTGTCTGTGTATCCGTGTATCTGTCTGTGTATCCGTGTATCTGTGTATCTGTCTGTGTATCCGTGTATCTGTCTGTGTATCCGTGTATCTGTCTGTGTATCTGTGTATCTGTGTATCTGTCTGTGTATCCGTGTATCTGTCTGTGTATCTGTGTATCTGTGTGTCTGTCTGTGTATCCGTGTATCTGTGTATCTGTCTGTGTATCCGTGTATCTGTGTATCTGTCTGTGTATCCGTGTGTCTGTCTGTGTATCCGTGTATCTGTGTATCTGTCTGTGTATCCGTGTATCTGTGTATCTGTCTGTGTATCCGTGTGTCTGTCTGTGTATCCGTGTATCTGTCTGTGTATCTGTGTATCCGTGTATCTGTCTGTGTATCCGTGTGTCTGTCTGTGTATCCGTGTATCTGTCTGTGTATCTGTGTATCCGTGTATCTGTCTGTGTATCCGTGTGTCTGTCTGTGTATCCGTGTGTCTGTCTGTGTATCCGTGTATCTGTCTGTGTATCTGTGTATCCGTGTATCTGTCTGTGTATCCGTGTATCTGTCTGTGTATCTGTGTATCTGTGTATCTGTCTGTGTATCCGTGTATCTGTCTGTGTATCTGTGTATCTGTGTGTCTGTCTGTGTATCCGTGTATCTGTCTGTGTATCCGTGTGTCTGTCTGTGTATCCGTGTATCTGTGTATCTGTCTGTGTATCCGTGTATCTGTCTGTGTATCCGTGTATCTGTGTATCTGTCTGTGTATCCGTGTATCTGTCTGTGTATCTGTGTATCTGTCTGTGTATCCGTGTGTCTGTCTGTGTATCCGTGTATCTGTCTGTGTATCCGTGTATCTGTGTATCTGTCTGTGTATCCGTGTATCTGTGTATCCGTGTATCTGTGTATCTGTCTGTGTATCCGTGTATCTGTCTGTGTATCTGTGTATCCGTGTATCTGTCTGTGTATCCGTGTGTCTGTCTGTGTATCCGTGTATCTGTGTATCTGTCTGTGTATCCGTGTATCTGTCTGTGTATCCGTGTATCTGTGTATCTGTCTGTGTATCCGTGTATCTGTCTGTGTATCCGTGTATCTGTCTGTGTATCTGTGTATCTGTGTATCTGTCTGTGTATCCGTGTATCTGTCTGTGTATCTGTGTATCTGTGTGTCTGTCTGTGTATCCGTGTATCTGTGTATCTGTCTGTGTATCCGTGTATCTGTGTATCTGTCTGTGTATCCGTGTGTCTGTCTGTGTATCCGTGTATCTGTGTATCTGTCTGTGTATCCGTGTATCTGTGTATCTGTCTGTGTATCCGTGTGTCTGTCTGTGTATCCGTGTATCTGTCTGTGTATCTGTGTATCCGTGTATCTGTCTGTGTATCTGTGTGTCTGTCTGTGTATCCGTGTATCTGTCTGTGTATCCGTGTGTCTGTCTGTGTATCCGTGTATCTGTCTGTGTATCTGTGTATCCGTGTATCTGTCTGTGTATCCGTGTGTCTGTCTGTGTATCCGTGTGTCTGTCTGTGTATCTGTGTATCTGTGTATCTGTCTGTGTATCCGTGTATCTGTCTGTGTATCCGTGTGTCTGTCTGTGTATCCGTGTATCTGTCTGTGTATCCGTGTGTCTGTCTGTGTATCCGTGTATCTGTGTATCTGTCTGTGTATCCGTGTATCTGTCTGTGTATCTGTGTATCTGTGTATCTGTCTGTGTATCCGTGTGTCTGTCTGTGTATCCGTGTGTCTGTCTGTGTATCTTTCTCTCTCTCTCATCTATCATTATCTTAAGTAAGGCCTGGCACAAGTGGTTTCGTGTTTCGAGGATTGCCACGGCTCCTGTGTGGAAAAGAGTGGGTTACAGGGGGATGTGCACGGAAGCAGGAGGACCTGCCAGTCTATATACCATCATGGGCAGGTGTCAAATCACATCACGAAGGCTCTCGGGCAGGGGGACCTCCTTTGTTGGTATGGTGTGAGACACAAAGAACATAGACTATTAGAGCCAGAAGGAACCTTGAGAATCAAACATGAAAACCAAAGTCAGAACAGGGAACCAATAGCAGAGGGATCTGAGGGTCCTGACTCCTGCCGGCGGGACTTCTCGGGTCCCCGTGCTCTCACACACTCACACCTGGCTTCCTTCAGAAACACAGACATGTGCTGGTGCTGAAGGCAGACTGTCGGTAGTGAGCTGGCATTGAGGGGAGACCCACGTGAACAGGGGATGCAGACTGGAGAGAGTGGGAGGGGGCGGCTTCCCAGGATGCCTTGTGTGGCAGCTCTGTGAGTGGGGACTGGGGTCTCGGTGCCTGGAGTCACGGAAATGGGGAGCTCTATCACACCAACTTGACCGTTTGGAAAACAGTTACTGTCTTTAGCATATAAACCAAGGACTATGAATAGACGGGCTGCAGGCAGTACCCCGGCTGGCTAGGTCCCTTCAGTTTTCTCTGCCTGGCAGCTGGAGCAGCATAGGAAATTTTCCGGGGTGAAATAAGGTGGAGGAACGCAGTTCTGAATCTGGGGAGGGGAAGAACCGAAGCGTGAAGAAGACAGGGTGGGAGAATGATTTTTCTTGGGCATTTTACTGTGTCTCCAGAAGACAGAAGAAGCCGAGTCTGGGCTAGTTCATTACCCCAGGGTCTAGAACAAAGTGTGGCGCACAGGTTAAACTGAACTGGGTTGAACTACTTTCTGTGGGGCCCTTGATCCTAGAAAGGCAGGCAGCTGGGTCGGCCTGGTGCCGGCGGAAAGCCTTGGGGCAAGCTTAGGTGAGGCTGGAAATTCAAATTCCCTTTTCTCATTCTAAACACCTTGCTTCTAATAATTCAGCCCATTATCAAATTACGCCTTAATCCATATTGATCTTACTGTGGCTAAAAGTTGCAGTACTTTTCACTCTTACATATTACAGGTTGTCGGAACCCAAGTGAAGGACCTTTCAGTATTTCCAAGTGTTTTCCCATAGCATTTCATACTGTCTATTTAGGGGAAATAAGGAGGGAACACATATGTTTACTGTTCAAAAGATAATTTTGTTTTCTGTGTTTCATCCATAAGCTCCATCATAGTGTGACAGGCATACGCAAGCGGTCATGGCTAATCTTGGTCATAAGACTAGATTCGAATTTTCAGGCAGAGTCTGTGGAAAGTAAGGGGACAGCCAAGGCAGAACCTGGGGGATCCTTTGAGATTTTATACTTTTTCAGTTAAGTAAAATTTATGGCCAGCTTTAATGTAAACTTCATTAAGAATACTTTTTTGTTTCAGAAAATCTAAAAAGGGTGCATCTTTTGTCTGTTAAAGTATAACAAACTTTTTAAAAAAAATACAATATCCAATATTGGCAAGAATATTATGAAACGGTATACCTGTTGTATATGGCAAGACCAACTATCAAGTGTTTGGGGAAATAATTTATTAATATTTATCAAGAGCCGAAAAATGACTTACATTTTTTTCTACAGTGATTATAGTTCTGGCATTTATCCTAGGAGAGGAATTTTAAAAGGTAGGAAAAGGGGGTGCCTGGGTGGCTCAATTAAGCGTCTGCCTTTGGCTCAGATCATGATCCCAGGGTCCTGGGACTGAGTACTGCATTGGGCGCCCTGTTCAGCGGGGAGCCTGCTTCTCCCTCTCCCCCTGATCGTGCTCCCTCTCTCTCTCAAATAAATAAATAAAATCTTTAAAAACATAAACAAATGAAAGGTAGGAAAGGCAGTATGTGTAAAGATATTCTTTGCAGGGTTATTAATAATAGTGAAAAATTACAGACAACTTACATATTCTCCAGCAGACAAATAACTAGTTAAGTTAATGTATGTTTGTCTGTCATGGAAAATGATTTTGTGTAAATAATACAGAGCAACATGGAAAAATCCTTCTGTTATGGGTGGGGTTAAGTGAAAAAAGAAGCAAGACAAAAAGGCTTGTATACTATAAATACACTCAGTGAAAATTATATATTCAGTGACTGGAATGTGAGATTCAAAAAAAGATACTATATAAGGGTATGATTTTTTTCTTTGTCTTCTAAACATTTATGAATATTATGGTAATGTCTCTCTAAACAGATAACTTCAATATAAGCTAAAGTTTAGCGTTAAGGAACTGAATGGAAAAATTAACAAACAAAAACCCTAGCATTGAATTATAAAGTGAGCGTTGAAATATATCTGCAACTTTCTAATTACAAGACATGCAGTAAAAAAAAAAAAAAAATCCTACACGTATTGGGTGGGAACAAGTCAGGAAGGGTGCTAGATCATTTTTTCAAGGGAAGATGCCATTTCTCGGACAAGTTAGGCTCACCCAGGGTCATGTACAATCGGTAGGTGACCACATCCGGGACTAAGCTCCAGGTTCTGGGACGTGCAGACCTTGCAGCTCACGGCACTGCTCTCCGGCTGCAATGGCTGATGGGCACAGCCCGTGTGCAAAGACAAGCACAGTGGCCCACAACCTCCTGGCCCCAAGACCACAAGAGGGGGTGGGAGTGCCCATGAACGCGCACGCTCTCACCTCTGCACCTGCTGCTTGGTAGCCACGGGTCCTGGTCAGCCTCCCTTCAAACTTCAGCACAATCTCCTTCGCTCGCCTGAGAGAAGAAAAACATGACAGTGAGCACAATTTTATCATACCTGCTATCTTGGCAAAACGTGCGGAAGTACGACGGGAGCAGGCGGGCAAAAGGTGGGCGACAAGATGCCGCAGCACGACGTGGCTATGCAGAGAGGCGAATCGTTCCTTTCCTGACCTCCGGTAACCAGAAATCTCCCTAGAAAATACTTTCTGGAAAAAAAATGCTTAAGTGGATAAATTCTTAGAAAATGATGAATCAATGACAAAATGAGTTGCAATGAATTCCTAAAGCCCTTCCCTGATTGTTGTCTGGGAATTGATCATGAGCAGGTGGCGGGGGGAGTCCTGGCAGCGGGCACTAGGGGGTCTCACCCTTCCCCTTAACCTCAGCAGCCTTCCTCCTGCAGCGTCAGAGAAAGTCAGACCTAGCCTCGGAGAGCCTGCCTCGAGGAAAGAGCAGTATCCACGTAGCCACAAAGGATCTGATTCAGACTACACCAACTGCTGACACGCTAACTGACCACTTTGGTGAGCTGACCTGATGTCTCCACCTAAATGATTAATCCTTGAAATGCACTGAATTCATTGGGATAGATGGTTAAATCCACACCTACAGGAACAGCAGGATTCGACAATTAATATTAGCACCAGTGGGACAGACAGCCGTCAAGGACACTTAGAGGTGAATGTCACCTTCAAGGTGACCTCATCTGACGCTGCGTTGATGAGACCCTCGTTATCCATGGCCAGCCCCCCTCCCCTTGATTATGCTCGGTGCTGAAGGGCTTGGTTCTTTGGAGTCCCTCGATCTCCAGTCTGTCCCGTTCGCTGCCGGGGCGTCTTGCGTGTACACCCCAGTGGTCTTTTAGCAACACGCACTGCTGCTGAGTCTTTCCCTGAGAGATGCAGGACCTGGCTGACTCCCTTTCCCAACGAGGGAAACGTGAGCTAATCAGAGTGTTTGCTGGGGTTTGGAGCGCTGTGCCCTCCTTGCCATCATCCCAGCTCCCGGGCCCCGCCCAAGCCCTGGCTTCATTCCGGTCAGAACCACAAATGCAGGCAAGGGTGAGGGTTGATGCCCTACCCTGCCCAGCATCTAAAAGACAGAGGCCTATACACGTGAAATCGCTTGTTCCATCTCATGGTTTATAGTTTTCTTCCGGCAAACATTATCTGCATACTGACTTGGGTCAAGCAGAGCAAGACACAAGGTACATAAGACAGAGTCATGGCGCTGGGAGAGCCCTCGCTAACAGGGCGAAGGAGTCCTGGGGCCACAGTAACTGGAAGAGAGTGGTGGCGGTAAGAGTATGCGAGAGGGCGGGGCTGGACCTGGGGGACCAGGGAGAACCCACGTCACCTGGGCCTCCTCACAGACCCATGCTGACTCAAGGGCACCGTCCACTTGCTCCCCACAAGGGACATGGGTCTGCACCGCGCCCTCCCAGACAGGTGGTTGTTGCTCCAGACTCAGCGAGGGCTCCCCACTTTTCTCTGCATCCGCCCCCTCCCTGGCTTCCCACGCGGTCAGGCTTCAGTGGTCTCTGTGCTTTCCAGACGCCTCAGCAGGTCCAATGAGTGAGGCATTGCTCTAGCAGCTTCTCGAGGTGACAAGGGAGGAGACGTGGGGGCCAGGGGATGATAAATGGAGGTGCTCAGAGGACGAGCCACCTCTGAGAGCCTGACCGCTGGCCGGGGCAACCAGTGGGGCGCTGATGGTCCCCGGGCCGAGCCCCTGGCCAGGCGTCAGTGCGGAAGGCCTGGTTTACCTTTTTGTTTGTTTGTTTTTAAAGATTTTATTTATTTATTTGACAGACAGAGACACAGCAAGAGAGGGAACATAAGCAGGGGGAGTGGGGGAGGGAGAAGCAGGCTTCCCACTGAGCGGGGAGCCCGATGTGGGACTCAACCCCAGGACCCTGAGATCATGACCTGAGCCGAAGGCAGACGCTTAATGCCTGAGCCACCCAGGCGCCCCAGGTTTGCCCTTTCGATAGAAAAGTTATCATTTGCTGTGCTCTGCCTGCAGGTCGAAAAGACTCAGTCTCTTACTAATAATGAATGATCATTAATTACTAATTAGTAATTACTAATTACTCCTTCTAAGCCTCAATAAGCAATCATCAGGAGCATTTCTGCACGATTTTTTAAAAAAATTCTGATACAGCACATGACTTTTTGTTTTAGGATAAATTTCCGCAATGATTCCTTTGGCGGAGTTCCTCTGTTTCAATAGAACATTGGGGTCAGGGTCAGAGAGCCTGGGTTTAAAGCTCAGGGCCGGCTCCCGGAGGCTGTGCATCCTGGGGTAAGCCACTTCACATCTCTGAGTATCAGTCTTCTATCTGAAACTGCCATCCTCACTCAAGGGAACAGATGTGGGGGGAGCCGATACTAGACATGGAGGATTCAGCCAGAAACCTCTGAGACTACAAACGACAGGCGCCCTCAGCCATCTGCCAAGCCACCCAAGGACCAGCCGGCTGCCTCTTGGGCCAGCCTGGAAGAGAATGCCTGCATGGGGGAAGCTGACAAAGCCGCAATTTGATGGGAGAGAAATGCAAAGCCTGATGGCTGACCTGGGGAGGAGGGGCTGTGTGCTTGGCATCCAGAAAGTGGCACTAACAAGGTTCTGATCCTGTCCATGCCGGGTGCCCAGTGATCCGGGCTGCTGTCTGTTTCTGCACTTGACAGGTCAGAGTAGTTCGGTGAGACCATTCAATTAACTCCCTCTGCTGTGACCCCGGGCATCAGCATCATCCATCAGGACTCACTGGCGGGGGCGTGACTACCGTGTATCAAAGACGGTGCGAAGTCCCGTTTAACCTTGGGACTCTCCGTGGGTCTCCGACTTCAGTAGGCGGAAGAATCCACCTGAATGCATGTTAAAGATACTGCCCCCCCCCAATACTTTCTGATTCAGCAGCTCTAAGGGCAATCAGGGATTCTGAATCTTTAACAAACACCTGCTTGCTTAGCGCGGCACAGTTTTGGAAGCAGGAGGCAGGTGCCATTCTGCACCATCACCTCAGCTTTAAAGAGAAAGAAAAGCGGCCGAGACATTAAGAGAGCTACCCAACACTGCATGGCTAAGGATTGGGAGGCAGTATTCGAATTCAGGCAGCCCGTCTGCAACTCTTTAGCTGTTCACTGTTATCTAAACAGGTTGTCCAGGGCGACTCTTAGTATCATCATTATCTGGTTTGCCATGGAATCTGGTTTCCCCCCAGAGGGGGTAATAGCCCAGCGGGTGAAATTACCATCTGCTTTCATTCCGGCTTATAGACTTGTCTCCGGGGAGTTTGGTTATTTTGTTCACCTCTAGACACAATGCTAAAATCTAATGCTTGAAAGGGAGGTAGAAAACCACAAACACCAACACACACACACACACACACACACACACTCCCAACCCAGACACACACACACACACACACACACACACACACACTCCCAACCCAGACACACACACACAGACACTCACAGAGATACTGGCCACCTTGAGGCCCTTGTGACTTCTCTGAGTCAGATCAAGAGTGCCTGCCCGCCACTCTCACGTGGGTCTTTGTGCTCATTTTCTTGGGCAGGACAGGGCGATTTCATGGAAAGCGTATTTGCAATAATCAATAATGGCTGCCAAAGCCCTTACCTCAGTGCTCCCAGCTTCTGCCCCATGGTCCAGGGTCTGCAGCGAATGTTTGCCATGAGATCTTTCTGGAACTGTATATTCTGGAAGATTTGTTCTGGATCATTGCTGTCCCCTGTCTCATCAGCATTAAAGCTGTCATCCAAGTTGCTGAATGGAGTGGGGCATTAAGGAGGAAATCTGATTAGTAGAATTGCTTCCAGCAAAGATCTTGCCCGGGGCACATTCAGCATCTCGTTGCCCCAGGGTCATCTGTCTGAAGTTTGTATGAGAGAATGGGGCAGTCTTGGACAACCCCTGAAGCACATTCACTGGCATCTGTCACTTTGGTTGGTCAGTGAAAGAAAATGGTTTGTCTGGATGAAAGGTTTTAGCAGAAGACGTCATAGAAGGAGACAAGAGGGTGCTTATGAACAATTCCTGAATAGCAGCATCTTTGGTGCCCAAACAATTTCTATTTCAGGCTGATTGAAATAATCAGCTCATTTCAGAGACAGGGCTCCTCCTTGTCCCCCAGCTCTGTAGGCAAAATAAAGAAAAGCCAAACGCTGTCATCCAGAGACCCCTCCCTGCATGCCCACTTCCATCCTTGGAAACTGAGATAGTGGAGGCAGAACGGGCAGCAACGTCTAGAAACAAGAACGTAGCCGAGCAGATTTACATGTGCAGACATTACAGGGAAAGAGTTACTGTGTAGGAGAACTGTTTTTCCACATGTAGCAACATTTATTCCCAATAACAATTAATATGCTAATCTTAATGCAACTTTTCAGGAGGAGATGATGAGTATTCTGCTATTTGATCAATGATGCCCTTAAAAGTAAGAGGAAATAATTCCTTTGCTTTTCCCGGATTAAGACGGTTTTTACTTACTCATAAGAGAATTTTCTCCAATTTCTCCAAATTAATGGAGGTTTTAATATACCTTTATAAACATCTAACAGATTCGAACAGCACTCTCCCACTTGTTCTTAGCCCAAAGCCCTTTCCAACAGACACCTTATTTATTATGAGAGATGAATCATCTGCTCTCTCTTGACATTGCTGATTGAATCAGCAGAGAGAAAACAGAGAAGGCATGCCTGTGGGTTTGGTCAGGTTGGGGTACCTTGGATTTGGGTCCCCTGGTCAATAAGCAGGTGGCCAGCCCCACTGTACAAAAGCCCAGAGAAAGGAGTTTCTGAGTTCATTCTGAAGGAGAGGGGAACGGGATGGGGACTCTGTCCTCTGGTCAGATGCAGGCAAGGCTCTGGGGTGACTTGGGCTCCATTCCTCCACTGTCCGGCCGACGGGGGGGGGGCCGACTCACCTGAGCAGCAGGGACTCCTGGTAGAAGTAGTGCTGGCTGGTATTTCTCCGGATGCTTCGGTAGCGCTGGCATGCCTTTGAGGGTTTCATGGGGGCTGACCTGCTGCCAGTGACCTCTAGGGGCCGGCAGGGTCCCAGGAGGCTGGCTGCTGGGGTCTGCTCCAGCTGAGGCTTCTGCAGGGGAGCTGCTAGTCGCCGTGCTCGCTGGTTCTCAGGAGCAAGAGTGCGTGTCGGCAGCTGGTCCTTGACGAGGACTCCAGTTGTGCATAATGTAATGCTGAGGTGGCCGCGGCAGCCGAGATTGGTTGAGATTGGTTGGAGTCTGGGCAGACAAAGGCGGGAGGCTTGGCCAGGCTGAAGCAGGGATCGCTAGGTGCTGCCCAGAGCCTCACATCTGTGACCCCTCGCACCCAGACAGGGCTCTGCGGTTTGCAAAGCGCTTTACATCCGTTCCTGTGACTGGTGTTGACAAAATAGAGCGCAGGGCACAGGTTTTTTTTTTTTTTTTTTTTTTCCTCATTTTTACCTCTCAAGAAAGAGGCTTGGAGTAAGAATCTTGCCTGTGTTCAAACGGCAGAGGCCAGGAGAGGAAGTCATAACGTCTTACATGTTTTTCAAATTTTTTTCTCAGCTTTCTTTTTCCACTTGGAGAGAAGTCAAATCCCCAGAAATGTTGCACCACAAATATTGCAAACCCCCAGACTGGATCCTCTAGTCGCTGACATTTTGCCCCTTCTGCTTTATTGCTATCTATTTACTTTTCCCCCAACATCATTTACAAGTATGTTTCAGAAATAATGGCACGTCTCCCCGAAAGATTTCAGTGTGATATCAATAATAATCAAATTGACATTTTCTTATATTTTACATTTTCTAAGTGTGGCCACATTGATCAGCAGGATAATCCTATGAGGAACGGGGTGAAGAGATTTTAAGAGGCCCGCTGGAGTTTCTTAATGAGAAGGCAAGAACTGGAGAGAGTAGATGCTCACACAGGTATCCTGAAAACAAATCACCTGTTGCTGTAAGCTGGAGTACCCCCGCGCAGGCCGGTCCCTGGGGACACATCGGCCGCTGCTCCAACCCTTTCCTAGGTAGAAAGCTACCCAGTCCCCTTGTCACCTGCACGTTTCCCTCTCTAGTCATTCACTGGGGTTTTCCACCGAAGAATTTATCCCCAAATCCAGGACTTTCCCACAGTTTCATGATATAAAACCCTATTTTCTGCTTAAACACACCAAATGGTCTGTTTGCAGTTTGTACTCACTGAACAGGAAGGTGCGGGGCTGAAACAGAAAGGTCTCTTTCCGTTGAGCTCTCCACCTGGTGCACTAGCGTCATGTGGGTGAAGAAACGAGTGGGTGGGCAGAAAATCCATCAGCAGCTCTAGGTATGGGGTTGGGGCACGGGCTGCCTTCTCCTATGTATGCATTCCTCCACTGACTCATTAGCAAATTAATTAGGTAGCTTTTCGGTCTGCCCCGCACTGGGCGGCCAAAGGCAAGCCAGAGCCCTAGCCCAGGGTCCTGAGGTTCACGGACTCTTGGACAGGTGTTCGGACTTCGAGCTCCAGGCAGGGGAATGAAGAAGAGGCCAGCGCCAGAGCTGGCCCCCGGGACCTGTGAGACCAGATCACCTGTCTGCCAATTTGCCCAAGGCCATGGGGCCTCATGCTCTGTCTCGTAACACTACATAAAATCTCTGCTTGTCAGACAGACAAAATAGTGCCCAGAAGAGGATTATTTCTACCCACACCCCCTTTTTTGCATTCTTTTAGAGATCTTTACCTATAGGGATTATTTCTGAGCATTTCAAAGATTTTTTTTCATCCTACTTTTTCTGAAAGCCCCTCTGTATTAACATTTTGAGCATTTTTGTCTCTTCTTTGCATATGTATGCTTATATATGTGTGTATATATATGTATATGTATATGTATATGTGTGCATATATATGTATTTTAAGATTTTATTTATTTATTTGACAGAGAAAGAGAGTGAGCACAAGCAGGGGGAGTGGCAGGCTCCACACTGAGCAGGGAGCCTGATTCGGGACTCGATCCCAGGACCCTGAGATCATAACTTGAGCCGAAAGCAGACGCTTAACCAACGCCCTGACTATTTGTATATTTTTCAGTTTTACTGTATATATGCATCTCTCACCTTTCCATCAGTCTTATACCTAAAGAAATTTCCATGTTATTTTTCAATTTTTTGTGAACATGTTTCACCAATATTTAGTGGAATATTCTATCTAGAACATGAAATACTCAAATTTTGCCCCATTTCTCACACATCTATGCTATCCCTCCACGTGCATTTTTTTTTTTTTTGCCACTGATGACTTTTGGGCTCTTAGCATCATTTCTTTAGAATTAGTTTTCCAGAAGTAAAATGACTGGATCAAAGGGAATATCATAAAAAATTCAGTTATGTTGTCAAATGGAAATTGCTCTCTTTACATGTATGTGGATTTAATGGTTTATTATTACTATTACTGTTACCGGTAAAAATGAGTTTTTAATGTGGTCAGATTTGCCTGTGGTCTCTCTCTGGTTTCCCTGGTCTGATTTTTAAAAAATTCCCTTTGAAGTCCACCTGCCATCCATCCTGGCTATGAGTTCCAGGAAAGGTTGTTACTGTTGTTCCTCGCGCCCAGCAGCCCAGCACTTGGGACCCTGATTCTCTTCCCCACGGCTCCCCAGGGCCCCAGGGGCCAGGCAGAGCGAGCACAGACAGGGGATGCCGCTCCCAGAATGCAAGGGGATCAATTACCCTGCGTGCGTTGCACATCCTCCAACAATTTAATTAGAGGCTTTAGGTGCTCTGGATGATGTTAGATTAGGCCAGCCTGTGTCTACAGACAAAATGACTACAAGTCCCTCAAATGCTCACAACTGAAGCACTTAAAAAAACCAGAAAGGGATCCAGTGTCAAAATGAGCTAAAAAACCATTATTTCCTAGACCAACTGCTTACAGGGTCTGTGTGGGGACAGAAGGAAGGTAATGAAGGGGAAGGGAGAGACGGAGCCATCGAAGATCTATTTGTAGAACCTACAAATCTTTTTCATCAAAAAAAAAAAAAAAAAACCCAAACCATTTTGTTATGCATCCCCGGAGGTCTTAATAGAACTCATCAGATGGCTTAGCTTACAGGAACAAAAACATTCATAACCTATGTCATCAATTAAATAATATTTCCCCCCGCTAAGGGAATTCGATTCTGAGACAGTAACGCCCCTGAGCACATCTCAGAGTGTAAGGTAGGAGTCCCATGGGCACTGCTAGCTTCCCTTTACAACAGCATCAAGTTCTCATCTTTGCATTTTACAAGAGACACTTTTCCATTTCTGAGGCATGCGGACATGCCCAGGATATTGCTTCAGTGACTCAAAAGCCTTGTGTTTGAAGTTGAGAACTACGTTTTGGGTCTGGAAGAGGTGATTCGGGGGGAGGTTCAGTAAATGATTATTTCCAATTTTCTGAATAACAACTGAATTTGTCGAGACATGAGAGCCAATGGTTTTGTTGGTGGTGAATTCCTCGTGAACTCATCAGCTGCAAATAAGTTTGAAACTGAGCAGACACCCTGAGAGGTCCATCTGGGGTCACATGACGCACGGTGACTGATGTAGCCGGTGAGAGATTCCTTATGGGGCCAGGCGGGCAGGCTGGGCCTTGGCCTCCGTGGCCCCCGCAGTGAGTGAAGACAGACTGTCACCACCCCATAGAATCTCTGCAGACGAGGAGCTGACCACCAGATGGGTTGCAGTTAAGACACAGGTTCTAAAGCCACCTTGCCTTGCTCTGCTGTCATGCTTTCTCAAGGAAAGAAATGCTTTTGTATAGAGGACTATATCTAAACGCATGCCCCGTCTTTGGAAATGAAAAAGAGAATCGAACTTGCTCAAATCGGGATAAAGGCAAGCAGTTGAGTTCCTTGTCAAGCAACCACTTAAAAGTTGGCTGCGATTTTTCTTTAATGACTTTTAGATTGTATGCGCCCGAATATTTGGGGAAGTGTCGAAAGCACAGCCGATGCTGTCTCTGGGGACGGGCAGCCTCCTGGCAGCTTTCCCTCCAGGTCCCTGTGGAGACGGGGGTGGGGGGAGCACACAGAAGACAGCAACCCAAAGAACATCTGTGCACTGGCCACGCCAACAGAGCAGAGCAGGTCCAAGACAGACTATCTTTACCATACGTGGACCCACCACCCAACCATGAGGTGTACCGGGTTCCTGCCTCAGTCTAAGTGTGGTATCTTTAAATCCTCTCTTATCAAAATGCTCTTCATTTTCTTTCCTTCAATTCCACAGACAGACATCCCTTTTCATCTTGTTTTGACATAGCGTTTCCTGTTTTATAATGACCTTGTAAAGTCCTTTTCCTTAAAGGGCAACGCAATTTCTCCCTTAACATTTACTTTACTTTCCCCAAGCAAGAAATTAATTAAAAAATTAAAAGCCCTCCTCTGCCCAGTTTTTCTTCTCGAACTCTGTCTCTTTCTTTGCGGTTAGAGCAAATTTTCGTAGGTCTGCCTACGTCTCTGTTGATTTTTAAATGAGGAGCGTTCAATTTTGCCGTGTGTGTGCCCAGAAATAGTGTTCACGTGTGAATTCTATTCTCATCTTAAATACTGTACACACGAAGGCCGTGAGGGTCTTCCTTACAAATCAGGGATTTTACACTTTTGCACAAAAGCTAAAAAAAAAATGGTTTACATATTACATCTTTCTCTAAGAAAGACAGAATTTACTCTAACTTGTGTGAATAGTAAAAACTGAGTCTATCACTTGTTCCGTTTCTCCTAAGAATCTAACTCATCTACCAAGATCATTTGCAACGACCTTGGGGTCGAATGGTCCAGTCATTAAACACAGCGCCACTGCTGAATGGCTGGGTTACCTTGGAGCAATCGAGGACTGTCGGTGAGCCTTTATGTCCCCACCTGTAGGCCCGAAGTAACGTGGATGCTCTTGCGTACGATGGGCCTAGCCCAGTGTCTGGAGCGCAGTCAGAGCCCCAAACTAACAGGTATGTTTTATTGTTATGTCTATAATCATATTATTATTTCAATCCTAGTATGAAAGCATGGCTGGAAAGGTTTGAACTCATTTTATATGAACCGTTGTTAAGACCATCATAACACTATCATCAACCTTATTTTAACTTCAGCATGAAAGCTGATTAGAACGGTTTTGAAATTATTTATTTCATGACAACTGATCTGATTCATGTAAAGAATTTGCAAAGAAAGTATATTGCAAAGCTACTTATTAATTACATGATAGACATGCTCTGTGTGCACTTTAATATAGCTATTTTTACTAATGAAACTTTAAAATATGCCTTCCTCCTTCTAAGAAGCAGACGCATCTTACAAACAAGCCTGAGCAGGGGCCGATTACCTATGCAGAATCTCAGTGGATGTCCACATTCACTGTGGTCGGCTGTGGGTGAGGGAAGAAGCCTGCCAAGGCCCAGAGATGCAGAGATTCCTTCCCAGAGCTCACGGGGAAACAGGCTGACAGTTGAATGAGCCGGGACCATGAAACTGAGCATGTGGTCCCAGCCCAACAGCAGGAAGATGAGAATTTGGTTAAGTGGTATATTTCTTGAAGTTACAAAAGCAAGACAGACCATCACTAATTATGATAGGGTCTTATTAAATTTCTATGCTGCTAATCTGGAACCTATGACTTGGCACAGGGGAAGGAGACTATAAATGTGCAATCAGATGCTGTCACTTGGAGAGTTTATGTGAGCCGCACGGTCAGGTGATACAGGCCTATCATTGATTTAAATTGATTGTATTTTAATTCTGTGCCCGGAGACTTAAGCCCCCATGCCATCTGCTTGAATGCGGTTGTGATTCACTTTCAAGGTAACGCTCAGGGAGAAGGAATAACTCCCAAGTGCCAGGAAGCCACTTGGGTGGTGGCAAAGCGGAGAGAGAAGGTTCAGGAGGGAGGGCTCAGGTCAGGAAGTAGCAGGACTGATTTGCAGAAGGGCCTCTGTCTGTCCAGCATGCATCAGTCCCGGGAAGACAAACACAGTCGGGGCGGGGAGCTGCATAGAGTGACTGAGAACGGCACCGTGGTGGGGAGCATCTGAGAACGACCCACTCCAAAGAATGGCACTGGACATTTGTCTGGTGGGGGCAGTTGGAAACAGAGAGCCACTATGGGCCTCCCGGGGACCCTGCAAACATCACCTGCCTAGTGACTTCACTCAGCCACCCTTCAGCTCGGCCGAGAAGAGAGAGGGCTGCCTGCTTTTTCTTGTTGGTTTAACCATACGATACACCATCCTGTAAACAAATTAATTTCCTCCGGGACTTCTGAAAGCATCCTAACTACATTATCATTTTTCTGCATAAAGGAAGCTTAGCAAGAGAACAATTATGGAATGGACTTTAAATGATCTCCAAATGGTCATAAAGTGGAGACAGCCATCCACAGAGACGGGAGGAAAACACCAACAAAGTTTTGCTGGCTAAAATCTAGGGTGGTTTATTCTGAAAGCTCTGTTGACCGTTTCCTGTTCTGTCTCTCTTCTGCCAGAAATCCTTTGGCATCCTCATTTAAACTTGTTCTAGCCCCCTCCTGTTGTCCATAGCCTTTCTGCTCTGTCCCCTCCAATCCAAATGTCAAGGCCGAAATAGATTTCCCAGCTTGACCTCTTCTGGAATGAGCTGACACGGTGGCACCAGGGAGTATGAACAAATGTGCCAGAAAGGTACGGAATGAATTAGCACATTCATTTAAGGCTGGCTTGTGCCTGGTGCTGTGCACTTCCTTGGGGATGAAATGAAAGGAAAAAAAATACACAACCCTTTTTTTAATTAAAGCAACGTGCTGCTTAGCAGCATGATAAGTAGACAAGGCAGGAGTTTCAGGGCACAAGGTAACAGGCATGCTATGTAGGGAGGAAACATTTTCCTCTGCCCAATTTGGGTCTTCGGCTCAGCTTAAGAACTCTGCTGATAATAAACAGATTAACAGGAGGAAAGCCTATACCTCTTATTGAATTTTTATATGCACATAAGAGTCTTCACAGGAGAATGAACAGCTGAAGAAGTGATCAGAGAAGGAAGCTTTTATACTTTTTAGTAAAAAAAAAAAAGCAATAAATTTGTGTAGAATTGATAAGACAAAGGGATTTGGGCTATGGGTCATAAATGGTGAAGAAGCAACAATGTTTGTTGTCTTACTTGGGGACAAAGGAGGGGCAGAATGTCCTTCTTGCACCTGCTGTTTCTCAAGTACCTGTAGTTCAAAATAATCTATATGCCAATGTGGCATATCTCAGAGTGACAGATTCTGAACCCCGTCAGCTAGGTGGATGCTTGGAGCTATAGAAGTGTAGAAGAGAGGAAAGGAGTATTGCCTTGTTTGGGCCCTGGAAGGTAAATCCCTATTCTGAAGGCACGGTGGAGGCTGGGTGAGGGGCGGCGATAAGCCATTCAAGACAGAAAGTGCCTTTGGGAGGGGGCGGAGCAAGATGGCGGAGGAGTAGGAGACCTGGATTTCGTCTGGGCTCAGGAATTCAGCTGAATAGGGATCAAACCATTCTGAACACCTACGAACTCAACAGGAGATCGAAGAGGAGAGTAGCAACAACTCTCTGAACAGAGAAGCGACCACTTTCTGGAAGGTAGGACGAGCAGAGAAGTGAATCTGAGGCGATATTCGGGAGGATAGACGGCGGGGGAGGGGGCCTCCGTCGGCCGCTTCTGGCAAGTGCTAGAGCCGCGGAGCACAAAATCGGACCTTTGAGAAGCCGGCTCCGCGGGGGAACGTCGCTGCAGTGGCTAAGCGGGGGGTGGAACCCTCGCAGGACAGTGTGGTCTCAGGACCCTCGGGGTCACAGAAAGACCGGGGGTGCCTGAGTGCGGCAGAGCTCCCAGGGATCGGAGCGGGGAAGCCGGCTGCAGAGACGGAGCCGAGGCGCGGGCTCTCAGCTCGGGGTGGCCATAAACTGTGATCCGCGGCCCAGTCGGGCCACTGCTCCTCCAGCAGGGACCCAACAAGTGGCAGAGCCGGGGAGACTCCTCTCCCTCCCCCAGGAGGAGCGGCGCGGGAGCGCACTGCAGGGATCTCCTGGGTTTGGAGACTCCACACGGGGTCGGGTGCCGGAGATAGAAACGCTCGGTCACAGGCCGGGTGAGCACGGAGTGTGGCCGGAGACCGGGGACACGGGAGTGACTGCTTTTCTCTGGGGGCGCACTGAGGAGCGGGGCCCCGAGTTCTCAGCTCCTCCGGGTGGAGATTGGGAGGCCACCATTTTCGCCCTGGTCCTCCAACTGTACCGAGAGCTTGCAGGGAACAAAAGCTCCTGAGAGCAAACCCGAGCAGCTTGCTTAGCCCGGACTCACAAGGGTGGGGCAATTCCGCCTCCGGTAAAGACATTTGGGAACCACGGCAACAGGCCCCTCCCCCAGAAGATCAGCACGAACAGCCAGCAAGCCAAGACCAAGTTTACAGATCAAGGAGAACGGGAGAACCCCAGCGCTAGGGGAATACTGCACATAGAATTCATGGCTTTTTTTTACCATGATTCATTAGTTTGTCAAAGTTAATTTTTGTTAACTTTTTTTTTCTTTTTCCCTTTTTTAACCAACATCTTATCAATCCCTTTTTTAAAAAAAAATTTGTTATTTTTCATTTTTAGAGTCATATTTTATACCTTCATAGTAGTTACCCTTCTTTTTGGCATATATATATAAGTTGTTCTCTCTTTAAAATTTTGAGATACAGTTTCTTCTAACAGATCAAAATATACCCTAAATCACTAGTGTATGGCTTTGTTCTAGTCTCCTGCCTGATCACATTCTCTCCCTTTTTCCTTTTTTTTTTTCTTAAATCTTCTTTCTTTTTTCAAACAACTTCTTATCTTAAAGTCCTTTTATAAAATCTTTTATAATTTTCATCTTTACAGTCATCTTCCATCCCTTCATTGTATCAACCCTTATTTTGTACATATATGTCTTTCTTCCTTTAAAATTTTAGGAGGCACTTTTCTCTAACAGACCAAAATACGCCCAAAATCTAGTGTGTGGCACTGATCTATGCACTAGCCTGATCATATTTGATAATATTCTGCTTTTTTTGTATTGTTTAGTTTTTGTTTTTATCTTTTTTTTCTTTTTTTTCTCTTTCTTTTTTCTTTCTTTCCTTTTCTTTTCCCCTGGTTTCAGGTCTTTTCTGATTTGTATACAGTATATTTGCTGGGGACGTTGTAAACCTGTTAGGATTTTGTTCTCTCATTCATCTATTCTCCTCTGGACAAAATGACAAGACGAAAAAAATCACCTCAGCAAAAAGAACAAGATGTAGTACCGTCAGCCAGGGACCTACTCCATACGGACATTAGTACGATGTCGGACCTAGAGTTCAGAATCATGACTTTAAAGATACTAGCTGGGCTTGAAAAAAGCGTGAAGTTGTTAGAGAAACCCTTTCTGGAGAAATAAAAGAACTAAAATCTAACCAAGTCGAAATCAAAAAGGCTATTGATGAGGTGCAATCAAAAATGGGGGCACTAAATGCTAGGATAAATGAGGCAGAAGAGAGAATCAGTGATGTAGAAGACCAAATGATGGAAAATAAAGTGGCTGAGAAAAAGAGAGAGAAACAACTACAGGATCACGAGGGCAGAATTCGAGAGATAAGCGATACGATAAGACGAAACAACATTAGAATAATTGGGATCCCAGAAGAAGAAGAAGAAGAGAGAGAGGGGCAGAAGGTATACTGGAGCAAATAATAGCAGAGAACTTTCCTAATGTGAGGAAGGAAACAGGCATCAAAATCCAGGAGGCACAGAGAACCCCTCTCAAAATCAATAAAAATAGGTCAACACCCCGACATCTAAGAGTAAAACTTACGAGTCTCAGAGACAAAGAGAAAATCCTGAAAGCAGCTCGGGAGAAGAGATATGTAACCTACAATGGTAGAAACATTAGATTGGCAACAGACCTATCCACAGAGACCTGGCAGGCCAGAAAGGACTGGCAAGATATCTTCAAAGCACTAAATGAGAAAAATATGCAGCCAAGAATACTATATCCAGCTAGGCTGTCATTGAAAATAGAAGGAGAGATAAAAAGCTTCCAGAACAAACAAAAACTAAAGGAATGTGCAAACACGAAACCAGCCCTCCAAGAAATATTGAAAGGGGTCCTCTAAACAAAGAGAGAGCCTAAAAGCAGCAAAGATCAGAAAAGAACACAGACAACATACAGTTAACAGTCACCTTACAGGCAATACAATGGCACTAAATTCATACCTTTCAATAGTTACCCTGAATGTAAATGGGCTCAATGCCCCAATCAAAAGACACAGGCTATCAGATTGGATTAAAAAACAAGACCCATCAATATGCTGTCTGCAAGAGACGCATTTTAGACCCAAAGACACCCCCACATTGAAAGTGAGGGGGTGGAAAACCATTTACCATGCTAATGGACACCAAAAGAAAGCTGGGGTGGCAATCCTTATATCAGACAAACTAGATTTTAAAACAAAGACTGTAATAAGAGATGAGGAAGGACACTATATCCTATTAAGGGGTCTATCCAACAAGAAGCTCTAACAATTGTAATTATCTATGCCCTGAACATGGGAGCAGCCAATTATATAAGGCAGTTAATAACAAAAGCAAAGAAACACATTGACAACAATCCAATAATAGTGGGGGACTTTAACACCCCCCTGACTGAAATGGACAGATCATCTAAGCAAAAGATCAACAAGGAAATAAAGACTTTAAAAGACAGACTGGACCAAATGGACTTCACAGACATATTCAGAACATTCCATCCCAAAGCAACGGAATACACATTCTTCTCTAGTGCCCATGGAACATTCTCCAGAATTGATCACATCCTAGGTCACAAATCAGGTCTCAACCACTACCAAAAGATTGGGATCATTCCCTGCATATTTTCAGACCACAATGCTTTGAAACTAGAACTCAGTCACAAGAGGAAAGTCGGAAAGAACTCAAATCCATGGAGGCTAAAGAGCATCCTACGAAAGAATGAATGGGTCAACCAGGAAATTAAAGAAGAACTAAAACAATTCATGGAAACCCATGAAAATGAAAACACAACTGTTCAAAATCTTTGGGATACAGCAAAGGCAGTCCTGAGAGGAAAGTATATAGCAATACAAGCCTTTCTCAAGAAACAAGAAAGGTCTCAAATACACAACCTAGGGCGCCTGGGTGGCTCAGTTGGTTAAGCGACTGCCTTCAGCTCAGGTCATGATCCTGGAGTCCCGGGATCGAGTCCCGCATCGGGCTCCCTGCTCGGCAGGGAGTCTGCTTCTCCCTCTGACCCTCTCTTGGATCTCGTGCTCTCTCTCTCTCTATCTCATTCTCTCTCTCAAATAAATAAATAAAATCTTTAAAAAAAATATACAACCTAACCCTACACCTGAAGGAGCTGGAGAAAGAACAGCAAATAAAGCCTAAACCCAGCAGGAGAAGAGAAATCATAAAGATCAGAGCAGAAATCAATGAACTAGAAACCAAAAGAACAGTAGAACAGATCAACGAAACTAGGAGCTGGTTCTTTGAAAGAATTAACAAGATTGATAAACCCCTGGCCAGACTGATCAAAAAGAAAAGAGAAATGACCCAAATCAACAAAATCATGAATGAAAGAGGAGAGATCACAACCAACACCAAAGAAATACAAACAATTATAAGAACATATTATGAGCAACTCTATGCCAGCAAATTAGATAACCTGGAAGAAATGGGTGCATTCCTAGAAAGGTATCAACTACCAAAATTGAACCAGGAAGAAATAGAAAACCTGAACAGACCTATAACCACTAAGGAAATTGAAGCAGTCATCAAAAATCTCCCAAGAAACAAAAGCCCAGGGCCAGATGGCTTCCCAGGGGAATTCCATCAGACATTTAAAGAAGAATTAATACCTATTCTCCTGAAACTCTTCCAAAAAATAGAAATGGAAGGAAAACTTCCAAACTCATTTTATGAGGCCACCATTACCTTGATCCCAAAACCAGACAAAGACCCCATCCAAAAGGAGAATTACAGACCAATATCCTTGATGAACATGGATGCAAAAATTCTCACCAAAATACTAGCCAATAGGATGCAACAGTACATTAAAAGGATTATTCACCACGGCCAAGTGGGATTTATCCCTGGGCTGCAAGGCTGGTTCAACATCCGCAAATCAATCAACGTGATACAATACATTAACAAAAGAAAGAACAAGAATCATATGATCCTCTCCATAGATGCAGAAAAAGCATTTGACAAAGTACAGCATCCTTTCTTGATCAAAACTCTTCAGAGTAGAGGGATAGAGGGTACATACCTCAATATCATAAAAGCCATCTATGAAAAACCTACAGCGAATATCATTCTCAATGGGGAAAGGCTGAGAGCCTTTCCCCTAAGGTCAGGAACGCGGCAGGGATGTCCACTCTCACCACTGCTATTCAACATAATATTAGAAGTCCTCGCCACAGCAATCAGACAACAAAAAGAAATCAAAGGCATCCAAATCGGCAAAGAGGAAGTCAAACTCTCACTCTTTGCAGATGATATGATACTGTATGTGGAAAACCCAAAAGACTCCACCCCAAAACTGCTAGAACTCATACAGGAATTCAGTCAAGTAGCAGGCTATAAAATCAATGCACAGAAATCAGTGGCATTCCTATACACAAACAACAAGACAGAAGAGAGACAAATCAAGGAGTCGATCCCATTTACAATTGCACCCAAAACCATAAGATACCTAGGAATAAATTTAACCAAAGAGGCAAAGGATCTGTACTCAGAAAACTATAAAATACTCATGAAAGAAATTGAAGAAGACACAAAGAAATGGAAAAACGTTCCATGCTCATGGATTGGGAGAACCAAAATTGTGAAGATGTCAATGCTACCTAGAGCAATCTACACATTCAATGCAATCCCCATCAAAATACCATCCACTTTTCTCAAAGAAATGGAACAAATAATCCTAAAATTTGTATGGAACCAGAAGAGACCCCGAATAGCCAGAGGAATATTGAAAAAGAAAAGCAAAGCTGGCGGCATCACAATTCCGGACTTCCAGCTCTATTACAAAGCTGTCATCATCAAGACAGTATGGTACTGGCACAAAAACGGACACATAGATCAGAGGAACAGAATCGAGAGCCCAGAAATGGACCCTCGACTCTATGGTCAACTTATCTTTGACAAAGCAGGAAAGAATGTCCAATGGCAAAAAGACAGTCTCTTCAACAAATGGTGTTGGGAAAATTGGACAGCTGCATGCAGAAGAATGAAACTGGACCATTTCCTTACACCACACACAAAAATAGACTCCAAATGGTTGCAAGACCTAAACGTGAGACAGGAGTCCATCAAAATCCTAAAGGAGAACACAGGTAGCAACCTCTTCGACCTCCGCTGCAGCAACTTCTTCCTAGAAACATCGCCAAAGGCACGGGAAGCCAGGGCAAAAATGAACTATTGGGATTTCATCGAGATCAAAAGCTTTTGCACAGCAAAAGAAACAATCCACAAAACCAAAAGACAACCGACAGAATGGGAGAAAATATTTGCAAATGACTTAAAGGGCTAGTATCCAAAATATATAAAGAACTTATCAAACTCAACCCCCAAAGAACAAATAATCCAATCAAGAAATGGGCAGAAGACATGAACAGACATTTTTCCAAAGAAGACATCCAAATGGCCAACAGGCACATGAAAAAGTGCTCCACATCGCTCGGCATCAGGGAAATCCAAATCAAAACCTCAATGAGATACCACCTCACACCCGTCAAAATGGCTAAAATTAACAAGTCAGGGAACGAGAGATGTTGGCGGGGACGTGGAGAAAGGAGAACCCTCCTACACTGTTGGTGGAAATGCAAGCTGGTGCAACCACTCTGGAAAATAGTATGGAGGTTCCTCAAACAGTTGAAATTAGAGCTACCATTCGATCCAGCAATTGCACTACTGGGTATTTACCCCAAAGATACAAATGTAGGGACCCGAAGGGGTACGTGCACCCCAATGTTTATAGCAATGTCCACAATAGCCAAACTGTGGAAAGAGCCAAGATGTCCATCGACAGATGAATGGATAAAGAAGAAGTGGTATATATACACAGTGGAATATTATGCAGCCATCAAAAGAAATGAGATCTTGCCACTTGCAACGACGTGGATGGAACTGGAGGGTGTTATGCTTAGTGAAATAAGTCAATCAGAGAAAGACATGTATCATATGACCTCACTGATATGAGGAATTCTTAATCTCAGGAAACAAACTCAGTGTTACTGGAGTGGTTGGGGGTGGGAGGGATGGGGTGACTGGGTGATAGACATTGGGGAGGGTATGTGCTATGGTGAACGCTGTGAATTGTGCAAGACTGTTGAATCACAGATCTGTACCTCTGAAACAAATAACGCAACATATTTTAAGAAAAAAGAAAAAGAAGAAAATAGCAGGAGAGGAAGAATGAAGGGGAGTAAGTCAGAGGGGGAGACGAACCATGAGAGATGATGGACTCTAAAAAACAAACTGAGGGTTCTGGAGGGGAGGAGGGTAGGGGGATGGGTTAGCCTGGTGATGGGTATTCAAGGGGGCACATTCTGCATGGAGCACTGGGTGTTATGAACAAACAATGAATCATGGAACACTACATCCAAAACTAATGATGTAATATATGGTGATTAACATAACAATAAAAAAGAAAAAAAAGTGCCTTTGGGCCCTGGACCACCTTCCGGGCACAGAGGAGGGAGTTACCAAACAAGGGCCAGAGGATAGGTCCCGGGCGTGTGGATGCTTAGACCCCAGGCGCTGAGAAGACACAGATGGAAGGAGCTGGAGTCCAAGGCGTAGGTTCTGGCAATCCAGGGAACCTAACAGACTTCTGGCCCAGTGCGTCCCTAGGAGCCAAGAGATGTGTTGGATGAAAGTCAAGTGAAGCCATCAAGCCTTGAAGTGAGCTCCACTAACTCGTCAATTAAGCACAAGCCTCATGCATTCAATAACTCATCCCGTGATCAGTACTTCCTGATATCTACAATGTTCCAGGCCCTTGGCTAGTCCCGGGGGACACAAGGGGCATGGGACACCATCCCAGGCAACCAGTATTGGAGTCTGGTGTCTGTTCTCTGTGTCATGGTTCCGGTCAACTATGAACCATGAGTCTGTATTATCCTGCCACGCTTCTGAGAAAACGTTGCTGGCCCCCTGCCATCCTCATATAAGAAGGCTGTATTTCTATTTTTCAGTCTGTCATTCAAGAACTTGTGACGTCTTTCCCCTTCGAGCCTCAAAACTCGTCTCCTGTGTCTATGCAGTTGGACCATCATTCCAAACCACCTGCGTCTTCACTGCCGCCTCACCCCCTGGCCTGATCCTCCCATGAGGACGGTCTCTCCTCTTTTCCTTGTGGGATCTGGGCCCACCATGCTTTCCTGGAGTCCCCTACAACCGACCACAAATGGCCCCTCATCACTGTCCTCCTCTGAGTGTGTCTGTCTGGGCAGGCCCCCAAATGGAGCCCTTCTCCCCATGTCTCCCCTCTTTGTTGCTCCCCCTCCAACTGCCCCATTTCTCTCAGGACCCCACCTGCTCCATCCATCCAGCTTAGCACCCCAGCCTTACCAATCACCCCCTTTCCCAGCCTTACCTACTGGAAGATTCCGGGAATCTCGGGAAAATTGCTCTAGACACAGGCTCCTTGATGAGGCATCTCTAGGTCTGTAATAACGAGGATGGAGGGAGGAGGAAAAAGTCTTGGCCCCCTCCAGAGGCTGGGTTTGAAGTTGCAGTGGAATGAGAAAGTTCGAAGAGTTCGAGTTCCCTTGATATTATTAAACATATGAGTGCCTCTTCATTGATTATTGATGCTGCCCCCCCTCTGTAAGCAGATATTGGGAAGTGAGCTCATATTTAGTAAGCACGCCCTTCCTTTCTCCCCTAGCTTCTCCCGTCAGCCTGGCTGGTACAGAGAGTCTTCTGGGCAGAAGAGATCTCAGAACTCTTTATTGCCAATTCCTCTACTGGTATTTGAATATCATTAACATTTCCCTCCATGACCCCATGGCTCCTGCTTGAACACCTCAGGGACTAAAAGATCATTTTCTCCACTTATCTGTGGCTCGCCCTGGCCATTAATGCTTCTTTATATGGATCTGAAATTATTGTTCTAAGGTTTCTATCCATGCATCTTATTTTTATTTTCTAGAGCCAGAGAACTAATACATGAGGATAGCCAGGTTGCAGGACACAAGGTCATGACAAAAATGCAGAAGCTTTTTTGTATACTAGCAATGAATAATTGGAGTTGGGAATTAAAGAAACAATACCATTTACAATCGCACCAAATAAGGGAATATTCAGGTATAAGTCTATCAAAATAGATACATGATCTGTATGTGCAAAACTGTAAAACACTAATAAAAGGAATTAAAAGATCTAGATAAGTAGAGAGATATTTCACATTCATCGTTGGAAGACTCAGTATTACAAAGATGTCAATTCTTACCAAACTGACCTGCGGATTCAACATCTCAGTTAAAATGCTAGCAAGCTGTTCTATATATATCAATAAACTCATTCTCAAGTTTATATGGAAAGGCACAAGATCTGGAATAACGAACACAACATCCAAGAACAAAATTGGAGGCCTCACACTACCCAATTTCAAGGCTTACTAGCTATGGTAATCAAGAGAGCATGGTGTCGGTGACAGAACAGACATACAGATTAATGGGACAGAACAGCGTCCAGAAATAGACCCACACAAATAGAGTCAACTGATTTTTGACAAAAGAGCAGAGGTGATTCATTGGAGAAAGAACATTCTTTTCAACAGATGGTGCTGAAACAATTAGATGTTCATACATAAAAAAATAAATGTAGAAACACACCTTATAACATTCACAAATGTTAACTCAAAAGGGATTATAGACCCAACGGTGAAATTCAATACGATGAAACTTCCAGAAGAAAACAAAGGAGAAAGTGTACATGATCTTGGGTTTGGTGATGAGTTTTTAGATATAACACTGAAAGTATGATCCATGAATGGAAACACTTGATAAGCTAGGCTTTATTAGAACCAAAACTTCCGCTCTGGGAAAGATACCAGTAAGAGAAGGAAAAGACAAGCCACAGATGGGAGACCACATCTGCAAGACATATATGTGATAAAGGAACTGTGCCCAAAATATACAAAAAGCTATCAAAAATCAATAATAAGGGCACCTGGGTGGCTCAGATGGTTAAGCATCTGCCTTCAGCTCAGGTCATGATCCCAGAGTCCTGGGATCGAGTCCCGCATCAGGCTCCCTGCTCAGTGGGGAGCCTGCTTCTCCCTCTGCCTCTCTCTCTCTCTCTCTCTGTCTCTCATGAATAAATAAATAAAATCTTTAAAAAAATAAAAAAATCAAAAATAAGAATCCAAACAGCCCAGTTAAAAAATAGGTAAGAGATCTGAATAGAATCCTCACTGAAGAAAATACCTAGATGGCTTATACAAGTAAGTAAGTATATGAAAAAAAGCCTCACATCATTCGTCATTAGGGAAATGCATACTAAAGCAATGATGAGACAGCATTCCATAACCTTTAGAATGGCTAAAATAAAAAAAAAAAGCTGACAATACCAATTGCTGGTGAGGACGTGGAGCAACAGGAATGCTCATTCATTGGTGGTTGGTGGGAATGCACAATGGTGCAGCCACCTTGGAAGATGGGTCAACAGTTTCCTACAAAGGTAAATGCAGTCGTACCCTGAGTCAGAAGTCTTACCACAATACAGGATGATTCCTGTAGTCTTTGTCCCCGAACACATTACTCCAGTGTAATTGTGAGACAACACTAGACAAATCCCAGGTGCGGTGCATTCTACAATGTACAACCCGAACTCCTCAAAACTGTCAAAGTCATAAAAAACAAGGAGCGTCTGAAAAATGATCACAGCTGAGAGGAGTCTAAAAAGAAATAATGTGTAAATGTGAGGTGGGATCCTGGATGAGATCCTTGAACAGAAAAAGGTCATTAGGTGAAAACCAAGAAGATCTGAATACCTTATGGACTTAAATTAATAATGTATCAGTATTGGTTCATTAATTGTGACAGATGAACCAGCCGGATGTTAAGAGATTAGTGACAGGAGAAACTGGGTGTGGTGTATATGAGAACTCTCTAGATTACCTGCACAATTTTTCTATCAATCTAAAAGTATTCTAAAATGGAAGGTTTTTAAAAAATATAACAGTGTCAAGTGCAGGAAAAAAAAAAGCTCTGAAATGCTTTTCCAGATGTCTCCTGTTTTTTTTTTTTTTTTAAAGATTTTATTTATTTATTTGAGAGAGAGCTCGAGAGAGTGCAGGCAGGGGAAGCAGCCAGAGGGAGAGGGAGAAACTCCCTGCTCAGTGGGGAACCCGACGCGGGACTCAATCCCAGGACCCTGAGATCATGACCCGAACCGAAGGCAGACGTCCACCCAGGCGCCCCCAGATGTCTCCTGCTTTTACTTTTATGACATTTCTTTTGCTCCAAATACATGCTTATGCTAGTGACATGGAATAACTAATAAAGACAAAAACTAGCATGTACTGAGTATCTCCTGTGTCATTAGGTGAGGAGTCTATTCAGATCTTTACCCTATTTACCTATTTTTTGATTGGGTTGTCTGTACCTCCATGTCTCCATTACAACCCTGAGACGAACGACAGTTATGAGACAAGAAGAAGGGGACAACCCGGCTCACTCACATCTGGTTTTCCTGTTTTTCCTGGATACATGGAAAACTCTATTTTCCAGCACCTTTGCCATTCGGCCGGGTCCTGTACCCGGTTCTAATGACGTGTGAGCTGAAGTAAAACATGTCAAGTGCAGAACAAGACATGTAACAGCTGGTGAGACCCGTCCACCTGTCTTGTCCCCTTTGGCCGTGACCATGGGGGTGATGGGTTGAGATGGTAGAGCCACGGGAAGGAAGGAAGCTGGTTCTCTGAGTCTGAACAAAGGAGAGCTTCCTTGGAGGGTCCCTAGAACCACGGCGGCGTCTGATACGAGCCAGATATGAATCTTGATTGTGTTGAGCGTAACCTCCTCCATGCTGACTCCTGTAACGCCGAGAATTAGTGTTTTATATACCGTGTAGTGACAGGGTGATCATGCAGTCTTTATTGATAGGGTTGGTGGACTTGGTTTTAATAATAACAAAATAAAATCAAATCTCCTGAAGAATATTGGCCCAAGGAATCACAGATCACGGAGAGGATCATAGGCTTGCTTCACATTATTATGGCAATCCTTGCAGTGGTCCTTTCTGGTTCCTGTTCATCCCAGTGGCCAGCCGAGATCTTCCACTGCTATCTTCAGATGTTCTGCCCTCTGTTCTTTCCTGCTGCTTAATGATCTTCCTATAAATTGTATAGGAAACGGAGCAAACGCAGTTACCGTGTCTGCTGGCCCTGATGCGGATGAATCGGTTTTGGAAGTGTCTCCCCGGGGCAGCCCTCAGCCCTCAGCCTGGGTCTCCCTGAGAACACAAAGACACGAACCTCAGTCACAGCACGGCCTGGCTCCAGTGACAGCACCAGCTTCTGGAGGACAGGGATCGTGACAAAGTCATTTCAAATGGATGTGATGGGTCAACACAAACCAAACTCCTTTTGGAACCAAGCTTTTCTAAATTTATACTAGAGTTCTGACTTCCCGGTGGATAATCCATGGGATCTTCAGGCCACAGCCAAGCTTTCAGTGTAATCTCCCTCCTCCCTGTGTCCCAGGAAGGCTGGTCTCCAGCTGGGAGCCAGGTCCCTTTGGACGGTGGAGTCATGACCGGGCATATTGGGAGGGCTAGTTACACAGGCCAGTCAGAGATTAATCTTCAGGAGAAAAGAAATGCTTGGGTGGTTTGAACAGGGTGCTGGTCCTTCCGAACGAGATCTCCAACGTATTCTTTAATTCCACAGCTTGTAAAAATGAACTCCTCTCAAGGGGAAGAGTTGAAATAAGGAGTAAGTGAATGAACCCCTTTGTGCTTAGGGTTCAGTAAAAGCAATTTGTTTCTTTGACTTAGTTCATGACAAAATGCAGGTGGAGAAGGAACCCTCCCCATGGTCTTCAGTCTTGACCCAATAGGAATAGAAACAGGAACTTTCCCACCCAGGCTGGGTAGTGTTCTCATCTGTGTTTGGACATGGGGGTCAAAGCCTGGGGACCGAGGTACTGCAGGCAAGGCTGAGGGAGTATTCTAGGAATCCTGGGGAGAAGACACCACAAGGAAGAAAGTAGATGACAGCTTTTGAAAAAGTCCAAGGACTCCAATCCCTTAAACCAGAAGGCAGGATTTTCCCCATTGTCATTTCACAGTTGGAGACTTTGGTAGGCATGAGCCACCTGTCAACCCCATCCCTGGGCCCTTTGATGGCCATACCCTCTGCTTTACCACCTTCACTCTCCCTGTAGCTGTGAACTGACATTGAAAAGTGGCACCTCCCACCGCCAGTTAATGTCACTCTCCTTGCTACTTTAACTGCTGTGTAATAAGGAACATGGCTGACCTTTGTCCCCACTTTCTGGGAGGTAGCCTCTAGACCTTGGAAATTCCCTGCATGATAGGAGTGTCTATGTTATTCATGATGGGCCTCTGGGACCACATGTGATAGTTTATTCTAAGCAGGTGACTCAAGATGGGGGTTGGTCCTGCCAGAAAGACCAGCCACAACATTATAGGGTTGAGCCAGGTGATATGCGCCCAATCTCCAGGGGGAGGGAGGAGGGTGGAGGCTGGGTTCAGCCACATGGCTAATGATTTCATCAATCACACCTACATAATGGAACTTCAATAAAAACTCTGGACACCAAAGCTTGGGGGGAGCTTTCCTGGTTGGTAATAGTCTGCATAATGTCACGTATCAGTGTTCCAGGACGTAACCCATCCTGCTTCCTGGGGGAGAGGATAGCAAAGGCTCCGGGTGTGCTGGGGCCCTCCAAGACCTCACTCTATGTGTCTCTTTGTCCCTTTGACTGGTTCTGATTTGTGTCCTTTTGCTATACTAAACCTGCGGCTGCAAGTGCGGTGGTTTCTTGAGCTCTGTGAGACATTCTAGTGCATTATTGAGCTGCAGTTGGCAGTGGGACCCCCCAGCTGTAGTCGGCTGACTTTTCTTCAAGACTCTGCCATTCCATAGGAGCCCAGGGCCCTATTCTGTGTGTTTGGCACAGCTGAAATGTGTTCTGGATCATAGAGTGGGGGCGAACCATCCAACCACGGAGTGGCTTGGATGGAGGCCAGAGCAAATTCTCACAGTGCAGACACGTTAGTCTCCTTGGACAACTGAAAGGCAGTGGTGCGTGTTCTCTGCTGCTTTTCCTGATGTTGAAAAGAAAGACAACTGAACTCTAAGATGATAGGGACTCACGAAGCCACTCCCTCTGCAGCTGGAGGTCTTTTCCGATCCTTTCTTGTTCACCTTGTTCCGTCCTTCTCTGGCTCTCCCCCGGCTCCTGGTACCTCAAGGCAGGAAATAGCAGGGCTTCCTATCTTATACGAGTGACGAACTGATGTGACCCCAGAGCACGTGTGTGTCTGTGGGTGTGCGGGATGCACACAGCGGCATTTTTCTTTTGAAATTCTGACACTCGGGGATGATAAGGGACTCGTGTATGGCCACACCAAGAAGACAACCCTTGCCATCTTGGACTCGGAGAGGTTTGCCTCAGGATACCGAATCTAGAATTTTCCCCTTCACATTTACAATCCCGGATCGGGAAGGATCTTTCCCGGTAATAAACAGTGGATCCTAGGTCTTGCCCTACTCAGGGGTGTCTGTAGGCACGAGGGATGCCTAGGCTCGACAGGGGCAGCCTCTGAGTGATCCCATCCTAGAAATGCCTCCTTCAAGGCCAGAAGGAAAGGGTGTGCTCACCACCCTTTTCCCCTGCACGCTGGCCCGCCCGCTCAGCCTTCACCCAGTCCCACCCAGGGGACGTCCCGGGGCAACTGAGCCACCTTGTGGGAGACTGAATGATGCTGGCAGCTTCATCCCATCAGGAACGACTCAGTTAGAATTCCTCCAAAGCCAGGCTAAGCTCCTGAGTGAGGCTGGCCCTGCCCGGTGCTCTGCTGTGTGGGCTTTCTCATGAGCAGCTCCCCTCATAACTGCTCTTTTCCCCAAGCTCAGCAGAAGAATCTCTCCCTCCTGTCTGCTGACCTATTCTGTGACCAATCTGGGACTCGGGTCTTCCATCTTACAGATAGGGCCAGAGGCTGGGCTAGAAATTAATTAAGGTATTCCATTCCGAAATGCTCCGTACAGAAATTCCAGGACCAGGATGAAGTCTCCATCTTGTGGCTGAACTCAGTTCTGCAGTTAACCACCCCCCCTTTTTTTAAAGATTTTTAAAGATTTTAAAGATTTTTTTTTAAGATTTTGTGTATTTATTTAAGGGAGAGAGAGAGAGAGCGAGAGAGAGCATGAACAGGGAGGAGAGGGAGAAGCAGGTTCCCCGCTGAGCAGGGAGCCCGATGTGGGACTCGATCCCAGGACCCCGGGATCATGACCTGAGCCGAAGGCAGACGCCTAACCGACGCCCCTGCAATGAACTCTTCACCTCAAGCACCCCCAGAGTCAGCTTAGGGGAGCAGCTTAGCATGCGCACGCCTCCTTCACGTAACTCCATTCGGAAGGGGATCTCAACTTGTACAATGAACTGTGCAAAGATAAGTATTCGTTCTTTTACCGAAGAGGGGGGCCACCTACGGCTGGGAATGAAGGTCTGTTGGTGAACGGGGCACAGTCCCCACTGCGCCGAGCTCACGGTCTGTGGGACGGATGGGTGGAAAGGGACACACGTGGTGTGAAATGCTTATGGAGGCACGTGGGCGGTGGGGCCCCGGGGGAGAGCCAGGGTGCACTTCTAGAGCAGAAAGCGTCTGGCTTGACGCCTGAAGCAGGTGCAGAACTTGACCTGGGGAAGGAGGAGGGAAGTGCATCGAGGGCAGAGGTGAGAGCGGCCGATCCTTAGATATGAAGAGAGAACCTGCACGGAATTTGAAAAGGAGCAAACCTCCCATGATGATGCCAGTTACTGCCAGGAGCGCAGACTGTGTGCCATCCAGAGAACGCTCTGGGGTTGTGTGAACTGGACCAGAAGGCCAGGGCTAGAAGCCAAGAGTGGCCCCACGGAGACAGGGAGGGTGAAGAAAAGTGCGCAAAGGGGGGTTAGGTCCAGGATATGATGGGGTCCCAGGTGCTCTTATCACAGCGGTAGCACGCGTGGAATAAAGATTTTATGAAGTCCCGGGAATCATGATGGTCTAAGGGACTGGAAGTTTGGGGTGATGGGCAGGTGGCTCTTGTGGAGGTTGGCAGGATGTGGGCTACTCTGGCAATCAGGGTTACGTTGCTTTCCTACTGTCGGGGCACAAAGGACCACAACCCAGTGCATTCAAACCCCACCTACTTGTCACCTCACTGTGTCTGGGGCGCAGAAGTCCAGGGGGCGCTCAACGGGGTTTCTGCTCAGGGCATCACAAGGCTGAAATCAAGTGTTGGCTGGGCTGTGGTCTCCCCTGGAGTTGGGGGTCCTTTTTACTTATTTATTTTATTTTGTTCTTGGGGTCCTTTTTAAAGCTCTCGTGGTTTCTGGCAGAACCTTGTTCCTTGCAGTTGTAGGACTGAGGAGCCCAGTTCTAGAGGCCACCGGCAGTCCCCTGCCATGGGGCACCCTACCCATGTGGCGTCTCCGAGTTCGGTGGGAGAATCTCTCCCTCCTGTCTGCTCAGATGGAGACTTGCTCGTCATCAGGGATGTGACCACCTGATCACCGTTGACACAGCATACCCACACTCAAGGCAAAGGTCATCGAGCCCCGTGCACCAGCAGGCAGGAGTCTTGGGGTCCACCCCCAAGTTCTGCTCACCACAGAGGTCTTTAAGGTAAGAAGGGCCGTGAGGAGGGGCCAGATCCCGAGACAACATGATGGCGGGAAGAGGAGATGGTCACGTGGCTCTCTGGACCGTCGGGGGAAAGCAGCAAGCCTCACTGCGTGCCAGGGGCTCGTGCTCCGTCACCACGGTGTGGGTCACCCAATTATCACTTCACTTCTGGAAAAAGTGAGCAAAGTGGTTGAAAGCTCTTCTCTTTTTCTTTCTTTCTTTCTTTCTTTCTTTCTTTCTTTCTTTCTTTCTTTCTTTCTTTCTTTCTTTCTTTTTTTTTAAGATTTTATTTATTTGAGAAAGAGAAAGAGAGAGAGAGAGAGAGAGAGAGAGCGCACACACAAGCAGAGGGGAGGGGCAGAGAGAGGGAGAAGCAGACTCCCCACTGAGCAGGGAACCCGATGCAGGGCTCCATCCCAGGACCCTGAGATCATGACCTGAGCCTAAACCAAGAGCTGGACCTTCACCGACTGAGCCACCCAGGGGCCCCTGAAAGCTCTTCTCTTTCGGGGGCTCTCCAATGTTGTGGCATTGGGATCACAGAAGTCCCTCTACTGCTCAGTCCCTCTTCCCAGCTGTTTGCATCTGCTCCTCTCTGCTGTTCGGGGTGACCTTTCCCCTCAGCTTAGGGCTGCTCTCTGCCACCTTCCACCACCTCTCTTTCCAAACAGGAAATAGTCTCCTACATAACCACCTGTGTCTTTTACTTGAACGTTTTCTGCACCCACATGTGAAATGAAGGCACACTGATGAAATCTCTAGCATCAAGGGCTGGTATGATATTTTAGGGTTTGGAGCCTCTGAAATGAAAGTCTCAAGGTCTTTCTGCTTTCCTCTCTTTGCCCCATTTCCTCTCTGTTTATAGTCAGGACTCATGCTCGGCTGCAGGAACCACGCCGTCTCCGGCCACGCTGGAGACAGGAAATATGAGGACCTAGGATGCTCAGCCAGCCCATGAAATCTGCCTCGTTACTCTGTGAACTTGAACTCAGACCCCCAAGACCTGAGCCCCTGTTTGCTTCTTGTGAACCAGCCCTGTCCACGCACGCACGTGCAATGTCACACCTCCATGCCTGTGTCTGCACCCTCACTTCCGTCCGTGGGCTCACAGCACAGGTCTTGCTGTCCCTGGAGAAGAGACCTGCCCCCGCTGTCCTCGCCCTGGGGAATCCTCTGAGGTTACGCTGCGGACCTGGTGGAAGGAGCTGCTCCCAGGCACGGGGACTCCTCTCTCACCGGATACCCCTAGCACTGGTGTTGAAGGCTAAGACGTCAAATGACCTCGGGAAAAAAAAAAAAGTCTTATTAGATTAGGGCTTCCTAAATTGTACCTAGTGGTTTATTAGGGGGTGTCGGCGTGCAAGGGGAAGTTTTGCAGTAAGTCCTGGGGATTGACAAATCCATTACCATGCAAAAGGATCTGAGGAAGTTCTACAGTAAAGAAGTCTCTACATTAGTTAATCCAATATCTTCCAAACTTTTCTGACCAAATTTTTTTAAGTAACCCTTTGCCCTGAGTCAAGTTGTCTCTAGAATGCACTATGGGAAATGCTTTTTTTGCACCAGTGAGCAATTTTTGCCAACCAGACTCCCCTCCCCCAGAAATTGCATTCAAGTGATGTAAAGGCTCTCTCTGGAAATAACCCCCACGAAACAAGGAAAACGAGGGGGAATTTACTGTCTCCGCTGTCAGTGAACCTAGGAAGCTGCTGGGACTGTGTTTGTGCACGCTCTCTCTCTCTCTCACTGACAAATAACTAATAAAATCTTTAAAAAAAAGAGATGAAGAGCACATAGCATGAAAAGTAAAGAGCACAAATGCAGGCATGCAGGGAGGAGCCAGAGAGACGGTGGGAACCAAGCTCAGGGGCCAGCCGTGATAAGGAAGGGGACACAACGGGGACAGACAGGCGTTGTGCAAAGCACGGCAGAGACCCAGGAGAAGGGGACGCAGAGAGTGGACACACAGAGCCCAAGTGCGGGACTGGGGAGAAGATGACAAACGGGCAACACGGGCAGAAGATCCCACACACGCACCGTTAGGGGGTTGCCCGTGAGGAAAGCAAATCAACGGAACAGACCTGGTATTTAAAGCTGTAACTGAAGAAAGCATTCCTGAAATAAAAGAATCCTTGCGTTTATGCCCTGTAAAGACTCACCATGTGGCAGGGGAAAATGACCTAAAGCCAACAACATGAGGACGTATCTGAATAAAATTAGTGCACCTTAGAGATGAACAAAGACTTTCTTCTTGTCTCTCTCTCTTTTTTAAAGATTTTATTTATTTATTTGTTTTACAGAGCGAGCACGAGCAGGAGGGGCAGGGGGAGAGGGAGAGAGAAACCCAAGTAGATTCCGCGCTGAGCATGGGGCTCGATCTCACGACCCTGAGATCAGACCGGGGCCAAAATCAAGGATCCTCAACCGACCACACCATCCAGGTGCCCCAAGAAAGCCTCTTTCAAGTGTCTAAGTGAAATAAATGAAAGAAAGCCAGGAGGGCTTCAGATGTCTCCACAGCGATGTTTAAAGCCAGAAGATAATGCAATAACCCTGTAGATACTCAGCAAAAGAAAGGCTAATCTAAGGGTTTTATCTCCACATAAATTGTCCTGCGAGTACAAAGCCTGCAGACGTGCTTTTGAATCAGCAAGAGCTCAGACTCTGGAGAAAGCTATCAGAGGCTGAACCCCAGTGAAAAAAGGAATGTGGAAGGGCCAGTGAAGAGCGAGAAATACCCTTAATCATAGAACTAAGATGAAAATAATGTGCGAGGGTTATAGAGCAGACTATGTGGACTATCTGTGCTAGGGAAGCAGGGAGGATATAAGCCACAGAATTGGGAGGGAAAAGCAATTCAAGGTGGGGAGGTAAATAAGTAGACTCATCACCTGCTCCATAAAGCTGCAGCCAAAGGGATTAATTTAAAGCATCAATTCAAATCTTAGTCTAAATCAGGTAATGACATCAGTTGATAGGTCAAAAGCAGGGCATCTGGCTGGCTCAGTTGGGGGAGCATTCGATGCTTGATCTCAGGGTTGTGAGTTTGAGCCCCACATTGGGCATAGAGATGACTTAAACAAACAGTTCAAAAGCAACCCAGAGACATAATATTATAAGTTAAAATGTGGTTGTAGGACAGGGGAAGGAAAAAGAAACTGGCGAATTTATCCCTGTTTATGGTGATACCGTCTAAACAAATGAAGAAATAGCATTGTTAAAAAATGTTACGTTGGTGGGGCGCCTGCGTGGCTCAGTCATTAAGCATCTGCCTTCGGCTCAGGTCATGATCCCAGGGTCCTGGGATCGAGCCCCGCATCGGGCTCCCTGCTCCGTGGGGAGTCTGCTTCTCCCTCTCCCACTCCCCCTGCTTGTGTTCCCTCTCTTGCTGTGTCTCTCTCTGTCAAATAAATAAATAAAATCTTTAAAAAAACCGTTATGTTGGTAAGCACTAGAGTTTACAGGTATCAGAGAACTGGATACACGAGCCCACACATACACACATGCCACCATAGTTAAAGGCTTTTAAAATCACCAGATGATACCATAAAATAACATGGCAAAACTCAGATGAAATATGCCATAAATATGCAAATGGGTTTAAGTAATTTACAAAGAGAAAAACACAACATTGGATCAAAAGCAAAGGTGGCCGTCATGCTTGTAAGGGAAGGGCAGTTTGAAATGGAGACACAAGGCAAATCCAGACAAACGCGGTAGGAGCCGCGGTCAAGGCCGCCGGACGAGGGGACAGTCAGCCCGCAAGACCTTCCACGAGGTCACAAAGCGCAACTCACAGCTGTGAAATGTGCACAGTTGATGTGGGACCGGATCACCCAAATGATGCTGTTAGCCCAGCCCAGCCCGGTGTTTGCCATGTGGACCACCCTCCCAATTTACTCTTTTTTTTTTTTAGATTTTACTTATTTATTCATAAGAGACAGAGAGAGACAGACAGAGGGAGAAGCAGGCTCCCTGCTGAGCAGGGAGCCCGACGCGGGACCTGATCCCAGGACTCCAGGACCACGACCCGAGCTGAAGGCAGACACCCAAGGACTGAGCCACCCAGGTGCCCCCAATTTACTCTTGACTGCGAGCAGAGCGGTCCCGCCAAGTGACAAGTCACGTTCCTTGTGACCTATGGTCCTGGGAAGAGAGAGGACTGGCAAAGATAAAGTAGCTCAGGGGAGTGTTAAAATGTGGCAGGTCCAGGGGCAAAGGGCTGAGCCGGTGGGCTTTAGCCTTTCTTCGGGCGTGAGGTCAAAACTGGGACATGTCACTAAACTGCATCCATATTTGTTTAGAAAGTAAAAGCTGGAGAACTGAGACATCAAGACGAACGTAAAAACAGACCCGTGGGAGGGACAGTGAAAGAAATGGCGCTGTCTTGTCATTTGGCACGCAAGACTGACAAGGCGCACCGTACGGATGGGGCATAAATTATTACACACATACATTAGTTCTGCTGTTTAATTGCTTTTTCTTTTTCTTTTGCTATTATAAGAATTCTGCTGAGGACATGCTTACAGTGACAGTCAAATGTTGCACCGATTCATGATTATTTCCTAAGGATACATTCTTAAAGCAGGATGCATCTTTTAAAGAGACTCAATACGGAATTACAAATTGTACTCTAAGCAGGCTGCCCCCATTTACCCCTCAGGAAGCACTCAGGAAACACTTACCTCCCGAACATCAGGCAACTGTTTTAATCTTGGACATTGAGTTAGGTGCAAAATGCAATCACGGTGTGAGTTAAATTCACATCTGTGTACTAGTAGGTAAACTAAGCCTATAACGTTATCTCTGATACGTTCATTGGCCAATTCTGTTTCTTCATTTTGTATTTCCTTTTATTATTGGGGCAACTGTTCTTTTATTTATTTTTACTGTTGACTATTTGGGACAGGATATAAGCATTATGGTAAGGCGGTGCACGGTCTCTCAGGGCCCGTGGCTCACCCCAGTCCCCAGAGAGAATCCGCATTGGCAAAGGCAGTTTCCCCTCCTGCAGCCCCAGGAGGCTCTCCCAGTGTCGACGAGGGAGCAGAAGGCTAGTTGAAGAGAAAGCCTAAGCTGACACCCTGCGGCCTCCCCCCCGACCCCCCACTCCTGCGTGGGACATGTGTGACATTCTTCCAGGAATCCCCCAGCTGTGTTAATGTTAATGCCTTGTTAGAGGGGAAAACACCCTTGACATGGGCAAGGCCTCCTATATCTTGTAGTTCTTCTCTAGCATTATCTGGTAGGTCCTCTTTAGCATATGAAAGGCCTTTTGAAACCTCCCTTTTCCTTACTACCCCCCCCCAAAACTCCGGAGTATATAATCGACCATTCCCAAGCCCCTTGGTGCAGCAGCTCTTCCTGCCCACAGGTCCTGTCCCCGGGCTTTGGTAAAACCTCCGTTTTGCACCAAAGACGCCTCAAGAATTCTTTCTTGGTCGTTGGCTCCGGACCCCACCCCACCGAACCTCTCCTATATTCCAAAACCACATCTGTGTGCCCTACACCGAGACTTCTCTGCTGCACAAGCAAACAGTATGTGAAGGAGGGTTAGTCTGGGAACCTGGAGGAGCAGGGAGGGCTTAAGGACTGAGCTGGGACAATCTGGGTCATGAAGACAATGGGTGGGTTAGGAAGCTGAAGCAGGGCAGAGGTTTGAGTGTGTTTGGTTAAAAAAAAATAATCAGGGAATGGGGAGCATGTTAGTGTCTTCGTGGCGGCTGTAACAAATCAGCATGGACTTGGGGGCTTCTAAAAACATGTATTTATTCTCTTACCGTTCCGGAGTCACAAGTCCAAAATCGGTTCCACGGAGCCCAAGTCCAGGTGCTGGCCGGGCCGCAGCCCCTCTGGACGGCCCCCCAGGGAGAATCCTTTCCTCCCTGATCCAGCTTCCAGAGCTGAATTCCTAGCCTTTCTGGCTTCTGCCCCCGTCCTCCATCTTCAAAGCCAGTGGGGCGGCCTCCAGCTTCGGTCCTCACACTACCGGGTTCTTCCCCCGTGTTCTCATCTCCCTCTGCCTCACTTTGCAAGGATGCTTGCAGTTCCTTCGGCCCCCCTCCCCCCGGAAAAAGCCAGGATAACTTTCCCATCTCAAGATCTTTAATCACATCTGCAAAATCCGTTTTCTGTGGAAGGTCGAGGGGTTTGCCACAGGTTGCAGGGATGAGGATGTGGATATTTTGGGGTCGCTACTATTATTCGGGTCGCTCTAGGGAGGAAGCGAAGGGGATTTGAGAAAGGTGTCGCCAGGACACTGTCGCGCGCCTGTCCAGCATCCATTCCGCCACTGCCCAGGCGTGATACAGCAGCGAGGGGGGGACCTTCGTCCAGGACCTGGAGTGGGCCCTCACCAGCGCGAGGCCATCGCTATCACCAACCTCTGATTTTAGGGATGTGCTCAGGAACGGTCACTTGAACGAATTCATAATTCAGCCCAGCTCGGGGCCCGCAAGTCCGTCTCCTTGCTTTCTGGGAGGGGGAAGCAAGCCCTAAGGATCGCAGCCCTTTCTCGATGGTAAACCTTGCAGCACCATTTGACTTTTCAAAGTATGTGCATGAATTACTTGGCGCTTTCTTCTTTAATTGAAGTGGAAAACAAAAGTTGATGCAAAAGAGAAAATTAGCACAAGTCATGTGATTTCAGAGTATGGATGATGATTCCTCAGAATACCCTTAGTTTTAGTATTTTTATTTTTAATTTAACTTCAGCGTGCATTGCCCCCAGAGCATGGGGACTCCAAGCAATACTTTTTAAGTGAAAATACTCCGAGGACAGCCTTGTGGGAAAGTATAGGGCATCCTTGGTCTTCTCTGCTTGGTTTGGATGTTTTCTAGCTCAGCTTAGATGTATTCCAGGCTTCTTATAAAGTGAGCAGTGAACTTACCCTTGACAGTACTGTATTTTTCAGTTCTCTCGGTTTTTCACGGGTAACTCTGGTTGGAGAGCTCCTGTGATTGATGATTCGTGACACAAAATTCTTTCCTGGACACTTTCTAGCACTGAGGTGAGCGGCTTCTACCCACTCCAGCCCCCGCGTCAGGGCCTGAGGACATGCTCTCTGGACTCCTGTTTTTCGGAAGCTGCTGTAACTTCTTGGGTTCAAACTCAGAGTCCCCTGCAGGACCTGCTTCATGCATGAGCTTCAGACTACCACCTGCCATGTTCCATTCCCCAGCTTTGACCTTGGGGCATCTACGTTGTTATCCGGAAAAGCAAATCTCTCTCCCAGTTCCTGCTGTCTTGTGGCTCCCGTCTGGCACCATGGAGTGACAGACCGCTCCTGAGGAGGACAGCCCTGTCTCCATGTGGCCCCTTGCTTCCTTCCAGGTGCACCACATTTCTGAGGTAAACAGTGCTCACAGCTGCATACCGCGAAGGAACACATTTAACAAATGAGAGAGGATCTTAGAGTTCGGTGAGTTCAACATCTCCTGGAGGGAGGAAACATCCGGCAGAAAACCTCTGACACGTTGTCATCCTAGAGTAGGTGAGGTATTCCCAGTTATGGGGAAGTCATGACTGAAATTTAGGGAGCTGGATTTTTAGGATCAAGGGAGGCCTTAACAATGATTGATTGGTTTCGGCTCAGGTCACGATCTCAGGGTCATGAGATTGAACCCTGCTTGGGACCCTATACTCGGTGGGGAGTCTGCTTGAGATTCTCTCTCCCTCTGGCCCTCCCCAAGCTTGCTCTCTCTCTCTCTCTCTCTCTCAAATAAATAAATTTAAAAAACAAAAAACCAAAAAACTGAGGCAGTGGCCGTGATGATCTCTGAATTGCCCTCGTGGTCATTCTTCCCTTTGTCTTGAGTAGCACATGATCGCAGCTTACCTTCACTCTGCCCTATTCTATCTCCGGAGTGCTAGCTGGTGGTGTTTCTGCTGTGCAGTGCCCCCTCTATTCCCGGATCCCGCTGACATGACTGGTCATGACTGGTAGCAAGTGACCGGTCAGCCCCACCAACCTAGAGGCCTCCCCTCCGAACACCATCCAACTGGGGATTTAGGGTTTCGACCTATGAATGTGGGGGGAGCAGAAGCACTCAGTTCATACAACTGTTGTCCCGTCTGAGGAGCCGACTTCCTAAAGCCAAGAGCCTCCCCGAGTCAGGCTTCGCAAAGTGCGATCTACAGATTTCTCTCGGGGCATCAAGGGGCCTTCGTGCAGTTGAGCCAACCGTATTCGCATGTGTTTCATGAATTTGAAATGTAATGTTAGTCATCCCTTAAACATTCCATTGCATTCCTAATTATTGTATTTTATAGGTTGTTCCAGTGTTCGGAAAACCGCGCTCACGGCTGTCCCCACTGTTACTCAGCTACGGGGTTTCACGTTTGCCCCGTTGTTTGCTTTGATTTGATTGGTTGGGAGTCAAATCGTGTTCTTAAATCACTGTGTTGAAACGCATGTCTAGGGACAGAACTCAGAGGTCAGGAGGGGCTGTCCTGGGGCTGCTATGAGATGGGGACCGCCGGCCACATGGCCTGGTGTACGTACGAGCGGGACTCAGGACGAGAAGGGACTTTGCAGGGTCGCAGCCGAGGGCTGGGGCTCTTTACTCTCCTGCTCCGGGCAACACGGGAAGTGCTCCGAGAGCCACTTGCAGAGGTTTGGACATCCCATAACGTCTGTGCCAGGGGCAGTGGGCATCCCAGTCCCTGGCTAGACGTCTGTGTCAGCCTCTATACACCATCTGTGCCCATTTAAGCGGGGAAAAGAGAGGAGAGAGACAGCAGAGAGGGGGGCTTCGGCCAGCACCCTCCGCACTGTCCCCTGCACCGGCCGTGGCGGGGTGGGCCCATCTCCTGCGTTTCAAGCGGATGCCGTGGCAGCGTGTCAGGCTTGGGTCACTTTGATGGGACCTCCCCAGAGAGCGCTGTCCGTCGAGAAGGAGTTGCCGTGGGCTCAGAACACGAGGACATGGGCATCCGTCTGCGGGCAGGAGCTGGGGAGGGGGCTTACTGAGGGGTGAAGCTGAGGTTAGTCTCCCGAAAACAGAAAGTGCCGTCCATAGAGCTCCCTAGGGCACACACACGTGCCTCACCAGGTAGCCAGCCTCTGACACAGAGCCCATTTGCTGCCGGACACCTGCAGCAAGGCCGGCTAAATAAGCCTGCCTTTGCACCCTTTCTCGAATTCCTTCTCCCCCAGCCCAAAGTTGGGAGCAGAAAGGAGAGGGGGACAGGGCTCCGGAGAGTGGGCATCCTGCTCATGTGTCTGCTCTGACACCTGGTTACTTCTGGGGAGCAGGAGGGGGCTGTATGAGATCCCTTAACAGACTGAAGTCCCAAAATGAACAGGACGGGCTGGGCTCGCATGGATCATTTTACTTCCAGACAGCCAACAGAAGCTATGGGATTTGCCCAAAACATCTTTACGCGATGGAAAGGAGACACACAACTGCCCGAGTCTGAAGGCAAAGACTAGAGAAAAACGAACACCATTCCACGTTGCGCCATGTTTGGGTTAGACTGTTCGAGAAACCCAGTTACACCTTTCTAAGTGCACTTCAGTATAACAGTCACGGTCTTAAGGAGCCTGAATTTATCGCTTAAAAACCAAAAGATCACAATTTTAATGTTAAGAATGCGATCTCAGAGTTTATCAAGAGGCAATTATGGGATGCACAAGTTTGATCCCAAAGCGCTTACTTTTCTCAAAGTAATAATTTCCTTCCCTCATGGAAGACAGAATCTCATATTCGATATGTTTTAATCACATCCATGGTGGCGCACCAGACTGCGAAGGAACTCTTCTTAGATCCGAGGGTAACTAGAGACCACTTGCCTCTCATGATGATGATGATGATGATGGTAATTTCTTGAGCCCTGTCTATGTGTCGAGTACCATTCTGAAGTGCTTTACGTATATCAACTCAATATGCACAGAACAAGAAAACCCTCCGGTGTTGCTCCCGTATGTGAAAGTTCTCTGTGAACTATAAGACGCTGAGTGATTAGCAGGGGGTAGGACAGGCACTGCAAGAATAACAGTTGTTAACATAACAAAAAAATGCTTCCTTGTTTCAGAAGTTAATGTGCGTTATGTGTGGCGCATGCTTCATCCCCCCTGCACCCCATTCACTCTCCGATGGCAATGTGCTGGAGAGCATGACCCTCTCTTCCTTCCCTCCCACGTCTGGAGATTCTGGCCCTTCCTGTGCGTGTCCAGAAAGTTGTCCTTGTGCATCCGTGACCGCATTCTCCATACCGAACCTGGATTATGCACATGCTGGTATCTTGTCTCCAACTAGCCTGGAAAGCATGAAGATCATTCTTGGGAGGGCCAGATCTGGTCCACCCCCCAGCACCCGGCTCACGAAGGGCTGAAATGACTAGAATTGCATTGCTGTGAATACCAGTGGCAACTATGCACTCCAGCAGCCCGAGTTCAGAAGCAAAGTCATCTGCCTCGGTCTAGCCCGACCCCACTCCTCGGTTAGCGCCCATACTGCACCTTTATGGGTGCAAGCAAGAGTCTTAATTTGTGAATCATTACTCATCCCACATTTGCACGTGTTCTGCAGACTTAAATTTTTGGATGTGAATTTAACATCCAACCTCCAGATGGCACCAAAGAACTGAGGAAAATCCCATTTCCGGAGAGCCTTTGTGTTGTTCGCCAGAGACAGGCGGAGGGAAGCCGCCCTGTTGGTCACTAAGTCACCATCTGGGATACCCTTTCCAGGAAGGGAGGGGTGGGTGTCCTGGTAATGCCCGGTGCCGGGACCAATCCGCAACCGTGGACATGTCTCGTGCAGACACGCCAGCCTTATGTTCTCGCAGGGGTCCTGGAAATGCAGAGGGAGGATGCCCCGGCTGGCTCTGGAGCAAATTTGGGCAAGTGTTCCAAGATGTGTCAACTGCAGAACCCACTTGTTAAAGTTCTTCTTGCAATAAAGTCAGATATACAAAACTATCTGCTAGAAAAGAAGGAACATAAGAGACCTACTTGATCTTAGATTTGGGGGTTCACTGTCTTTGGAGACAAGTTCTGCTATGGGCTCTCAAGCGGCAGAAAATGACTGGATTGAGAACTGAAGCAGACAAAGTGTTAAACAAACAAATAAACACAACCGAGGAGATGATTCACTAACCTCAAGGTGAATCTGCTAGCATCGCTCTGCAGTCAGAGACCCCCCCCAGGCACTTTGTCCCCTAAATGGATAAATGACAAGATGCGTCTGGGCTGCCAGGGAAATGGATGGTTCCCACCAACAGTTGCCATCTCCCCTGCCCTCTTCATCAGTGACTAGCTTATCCTAGGGACACAGGTTCTGCCAAGGGAAATCAGAGGTGTCCACACCCGCCACATTAGACTTATAGCCTTCCACAGGATGTCACTGTCTAGGGAAGCCTGGGTCCTATCCCGATACCCCTCCAGCAACATCAACACCTTTAATCCTACAATTGATGGTTAATTTTGCAACACTGAGACGTGGCAGTGGGAGCCCGGTGCTCATCTGGAGACCTGGATGCGCTTTTTCCAGCTCATCTCCCGGCTCTGTCTCCGCTCCTGGGTCATATGTCACCTCACTGGAGAGACCTCCCTGCCCATTCTACCGAAAACAACTTGCAGCCGCTCTCTCTCATCTCCCCGATTACTTGTATTTAGCACTTTCCAAAGGAAAAATCACCTCCTCTCATACTTGTGAGTCTCCCTCCCTCCCTAGAGTTTATGGTCAAAGCAGGCAGAAACATCTTCAGTCTAGCCCCTACTGTTTAGCCTTTAGAAGAGTATGTGGCCCGTTGTGGAAGGTTCAATATGGATTGAATGAATGAGTGAATTATGACCGATAGGCAGGTCCATTTCTCTATTTTCTTCCGGTTATGAAATTTGATTGAAAAAACAAAGCTTGGGATCAAAGCCAGTAGCAGAGAATATTCTATTAACATAATCAGAGGAATGTGCCCTAGCTAAAGATGGTGTGTAGCAAGAGCGGATTATAGATAACCTAAAAGAATATATTCTCTTCAGTGATAAAGCACGGGGACATTTTTTGAAGAGTGATAAGAAGAAAGCTCAAAGGCACAGGAGTCCTGCTGATGAACAGTTGTATTAAGGGCATACAATTTCCATGAGAATTAGTTTATCCTGGCTCAAAAAGAGCAGAATGAAGTCACCATCATCTTAGGTTTATCTACTATTTTATCCAGAGTTACATGACCACTTGGGACCTCCACTAAGTCACTCGAAAGGGGGGGGCACTTTGAATCTTGGCTATATTTATAGTCTCGTACTTGCAAATTGCATTATCTTTAACCAGCTTCCAGAAGAGCTGGAAAAGATCATTTTAGTACCTCAAGAAAGCTTTCTCAGACTTCCAGATGAGCTCTGGTTCCTCTGCCCTCTCACACCTACTTCTCCTTCATCCAGCTCATCAAAATTATAATGAAGTGGCGAGCTCTGTGATTTGTCACCTGGCCTCTTGGTCACCTCCCTTCGAGTGTAAGCATCTTTTTTTAAAAATTTTTTATTGTTATGTTAATCACCATATATTACATCATTAGTTTTTGATGTAGTGTTCCATGAGAGTGTAAGCATCTTGAAGGCAGGGACTGTGTGCACCTGTTCAATGCTGCATTCCCGGCCCTTAGGGTAGTACCTGATAAATCAAAATTTATTAGTTAAATATTTGTTGAATGAATGGATGGGTATATCGAGCACTCATTATGCTCCAAGCACTCTGCTACATTCTTACATACTTTTTTATTTTTCCCACTTCATCTCACACAACCCTGTCCGGTAGACACTGGTTTTATCCCCATTTCACAGATAAAAACAAAACAAAACCGAGGCTTAAAAAGATTAAACACTATAATTAAACATAATTGAACAGTATCATCTATAATAAGTTGCCCGTGTTAAGTGATATTTCACTGAATTGTGTGAATTACTGCGGCAGAAAGAGGTCTTGGCCAAAACATGCCTGGAAGCCCTTCTCATCACTGGAGAGTAACATCCTGGTCGATGCTCTCAGGGTGTTTTTTTTCTTTTTAAATAAATTTTTTTTTAATTTTTATTGTTATGTTAATCACCATATATTACATCATTAGTTTTTGATGAAGTGTTCCATGATTCATTGTTTGTGCGTAACACCCAGTGCTCCACGCAGAACGTGCCCCCTTGAATACCCATCACCAGGCTAACCCATCCCCCCACCCCCCTCCCCTCTAGAGCCCTCAGTTTGTTTCTCAGAGTCCATCGTCTCTCATGGTTCGTCTCCCCCTCCGACTTACTCCCCTTCATTCTTCCCCTCCTGCTATTTTCTTCTTTTTCTTTTTTCTTAACATATGTTGCATTATTTGTCGCAGAAGTACAGATCTGCGACTCAACAGTCTTGCACAATTCACAGCGCTCACCATAGCACATACCCTCCCCAATGTCTATCACCCAGCCACCCCATCCCTCCCACCCCCCACCACTCCAGCAACCCTCAGTTTGTTTCCTGAGATTAAGAATTCCTCATATCAGTGAGGTCATATGATACATGTCTTTCTCTGATTGACTTATTTCACTCAGCATAACACCCTCCAGTTCCATCCACGTCGTTGCAAATGGCAAGATCTCATTCCTTTTGATGGCTGCATAATATTCCATTGTGTATATATACCATCTCTTCTTTATCCATTCATCTGTCGATGGACATCTCGGCTCTTTCCACAGTTTGGCTATTGTGGACATTGCTGCTATAAACATTGGGGTGCATGTACCCCTTCGGATCCCTACATTTGTATCTTTGTGGTAAATACCCAGTAGTGCAATTGCTGGATCGTAGGGTAGCTCTATTTTCAACTGTTTGAGGAACCTCCATACTGTTTTCCAGAGTGGCTGCGCCAGCTTGCATTCCCACCAACAGTGTAGGACGGTTCCCCTTTCTCCACATCCCCGCCAACATCTGTTGTTTCCTGACTTGTTAATTTTAGCCATTCTGACGGGTGTGAGGTGGTATCTCATTGAGGTTTTGATTTGGATTTTCTCAGGGTGGTTTTGAGGACCAGATAAGATAAAACATATAAACCACATTGCAGAGAGTACCTTGCATACTGTAAATTCTCCATAAATATTATTTTAAAAAATATTATATTAACAAGTGTTTAATCTTTTTTTTTAAGATTTTATTTATTTATTTGACAGAGAGAGAGAGAGAGAGCACAAGCAGGGCAGCAGAGGGAGATGGATAAGCAGGCTCCTCGATGAGCAGGGAGCCTGATGTCGGGTTTGATCCCAGGACCCCAAGATCATGACCTGAGCCAAAGGCAGATGCTTAACTGACTGAACCACCCAGATGGGTGCCCCCTCCATAAATATTATTAATTAGTAAGTGAAAAGGGAGAAAACATCTCTCCATAGAGGATAAAAATGTACCTGATCAAAGTTGATATTCGATAGGGTTAAAAGTACTTTTTATACTTGTACTCGCATCACTGTGGTGGGCTAGGTATTCTGAAACCTCCTGCCACTGCAAAGTAACCACTTACCGGAATAGCACAAAATAATTTAAGATAAATACAATCAAATAATTGATAACACAAAAAGGCAAAAAGGCCAAATACATGTGTTAAAAGGCACAAATTGTGCTCTAAGATTAAAAAAGGCACCAAGTTTAGCCATCTGCTGATTTTGAGAGACTAATACATTGCCTAAGGACAGAGAGATGACAGAAATGCTGAAAGTAAAAGCTGAAAAAAGATATGCCAGGCAAATAGTAATCAAAACAAAGCTGATGTCTCTATAGTAGCATCAGAATGATCTTGGAGACAAATCATCAATGAGTGTATAAAATTACTAAATTATGATAAAAGTGTCACTTCATCGGGGGGCTAGTTCTACACACAATCGCCTAAAATATATAAAACTAATTACAAGGAAAAGGTGACCAATTCATTATTATATTAGGAAATTTCATTACTCATCTCAGTAATTGTAGACCAAACACACATACACACACACACACACACACACACACACACACACACACCCCTCTCTCAAACTGGAAAATTCAATAATACAGTTAATAATGTAGACATAATGCATATATATGAAACTAGTGCCTAACCATTAAAGAATACAATTTTTCTCAAATACACATGGAATGGTTATAACATTTGGATAAATCCTAAGCCATAATGTAAGCCTCAATGTATTTCAAAGCATTTAAAATAGTTATTTCCATACAGCATACATCGTCTTACTATTGCTCAAAAGCAATAATGTAATGTTAATGAAAAATGCACCAAGGGCTCAGGCGTTTAAAAACTCATGCTCCGGGGCACCTGGGTGGCTCAGTCGTTAAGCGTCTGCCTTCGACTCAGGTCATGATCCCGGGGTCATGGGATCGAGTCCCACATTGGGCTCCCTGCTCAGTGGGAAGCCTGCCTCTCCCTCTCCCACTCCCCCTGCTTGTGTTCCCTCTCTCACTCTGTCTCTCTCTGTCAAATAAATAAAAAAATCTTAAAAATAAAAACCTCAAGCATCAAATATAAAGAAATGGAACTGCCTAAACGCATGAGCATCGGATACTAACCCAAATGCCATATATTACAATATGATTTTTAATTTACTTAGCCCATGAGATTATGATGGAAAAAAAAGACACAGATTTGGGGCATTTTGGACAACTCTCACGGACACTTCCTCAAAGTCGTGAGCGCTGCCAACTGAGTGCATTTTATCATGAATTGACGCCCATCATGGAGTGATTTTTATTTCTGTACAGCATGCTTAATTTTGGCATCTCTAACTTGCTGTTATGGACTGATTTGTGCCCCCCATTCCTGTGTTGGAGTTCTAACCCCCGCTACTTCAAACTGTGACTGTATTTGGAGATAAATTTTTCAAAAAGGTAATTAAAGCATGACCCTAATCTAACTTAGCAGCTGTCCCTACAGAAAGAGGCGGTTACGGTCCACCCGATACACAGACCACATGAGGACCAGCGGGAAGGCGGCCATCCGAAATCTTAACACCTTGATGTGAGATGCCCAGCCCCCGGAGCCGTGAGAAAATACTTCTCTGCTGGGCTAAGCCAGCCTGGGGCTGGGGTGCGTTGTGGTTGCCCCGCACTAGCTAAGACGGGAAGCAGATGCCTGCCATCGTTGTGCAGGTGGTTTCCATATGTCATCTCCGTGAACAATTACACCGTCTACCATCCACATTCCCAGGGCATCACCTAGTTCTTCCCTGAGGCTGTTTAATCCTCACTTCCTGGGATGTGATTTCAAAAGTAGAGTCACCCTATCCCTTCCCGGCTGGGCCCCATCTGGGAAAAGCAAGAGAAAGGCTGTGCTCCGCTGATCTACTCTTTTTTGCTCCATTTTTGTCTTCCAAGTGTAACTCAAGCCTCTGAAAAGGGCCGAGTGCCTTGACTCTTAGAATGGTCTCAGCAGGACAGTTCCTGGTGTTGGCTTACATGTTCCCCAGCTCGACCGAGACCCAGAAACTAAGACGTCGGTCCCCCAGGCGGCACGGCGCAGGGTTCAGACGGTTCATTCTGGTCATGGGAAACTAAGCCCATGACGGTTTTCTCGCAAATGCTTGGCCCCCCGAGCCGTGCATTCCTCGCGTGTGGCTACCCTGTGTCCCTGAGCTTCAGAAGTCAGGCCAGACAGAGTCTGCGTCCCTCTGCTAGAGCTGTAGCTCCCTGAAGCTGAAGGCAGAATGAATTCCTCGAGTGCTCTCGGGCTCCAAGCTGTGAGTTCAGTGAGGGACTAAAGGGCTTGTCTCTTCACCTCCCTGCTAGAAAGCTAACCTGGAAACATTGACTCAGATCCTTAAAAATCCTCCAAACTGGGGGTCGGTCTTTGCAGGCATTAGTTAAAAAAAATATCTGACCTGTTTTAGGTGGATAAAAATAGAGGTGTTGAGCTGCCACATTTCAAACCACGGGAGAACCTAGCAACACTCACATTGTCTTTTTTTGCTCATTCCACAAGGGACACCTCGAGTTCCTCATTTTTCTAACGAGCAGCTCTGGTCATGACACGATGAAACAATCAACAAATAAACTAGGATATAGATATAAAACAGTTTTTGACAGTTTAAGTGTTACAGAAATATCGTAGCAGTTGGTAACATGCCGACACCACAGTCTACATTTTAAATCCGAGATGAGCACCAGGTGATGCACAGAAGCGTAGAGTCACTATTGTGCACTAACACTAACACAACGCCGTATGCTAAAACTTTAAAAAAATGTAAAAAATATAGTTGGCGTATGTTGAATTTGGTTGTCACCCATATTCGCGGCTGTAATATGAAACCGTATTATGTCACCATAATACCTAAAATCACAACATGTCACCACATTTTATCTTTGCGCAACATTTTTGTAGCACTGTGATCATTTCCTCGTTAAAAATTTTAAAATCAGATGCCTGTTTCCACAATAGCTAATCAAATATACTGTCCTGTGGCAATTCCTCTTAATTTGTGATGGAGTGATCTGAACCCATTGAACTATTGATTGAAGTTCACAATCACTACTAACAGAGCGCCCCCTATGTGTCAAGGACTGTGGTGGACCGTGGGTTAGAACAACGTTGCAACAAACAGCCAACCCGGAATCAAACCGCCCTAAGGATATTTGTCATCTCCTACACCTGAGCTCAGAGAGGAAAGGGGGCTCGGTGTCGGCGGCATCGGGAGACTTCTCTTCTCACTTGCCCTTCTTGCAAGTGTGGAAACTTTCCAGGACCTCCCTGCAGACGGTTGCCCCCCTCGGCGGTGGCCATCACCTCACCCATGCCCACTCCCCACCGAGTCCCTTGACGGGCATCAGCCCCCCAGGACCTTCCCCTGGAGATGGCAGCGGAGGTCCCATTCTCCAGTCTTGTGGAGGGGCAATGGGAAGCAGAACAAAGCCAGGGCCTCAAGAGAAGGAAAGGAACAGAGCTGTGCTGAGTTCGGAAAGCAGAGGCCAGTCAGATGGAGGGGGTTACAATGTCCACAAAGAGAATACCTGTGTGGACACAGGAAGAGCTAGATGGTGACACTAAATCACTGTGTTGAAATCCTTCTTGGAACTAGGAGGGATGTACAAAACTACCTAAATAAAATATCAAATAGTGAATCATAATATAGTTTATCATTTATGAAGAATGAAAGCTGGGCACAGAAGGAAGAGTCAGAGCACATCGGCAAACCTTCCACAGAAAATTTTATGGGAGCCACGAGCTGGAGGAAGAGTGCATGTGTAGATAGCGCTGGAAGAAATGGTACTATTACTCTTCTGCCTTTCCTTGAAGCTTTGAATCTGCCGGCGTGGCCCAGGACCATCCAGTGAGGATGCGTGCTGACTCTCTTCTTTTGTTCTTGGAGGACATCTGGATCTGCTTTGCTTCCCGACGCTTCGTATGCTTGCACGGTTTCTGATACCGTTGACTCCAGGCTCCTTGGTCATCCATTCCTGTATTCATTGTTGATAATAAAGACTCCAGTCCCCTCTCTAGTGCTCTCCACTGGCTTCCGCTTCAGTTTCTTGGGTGACATGTTGTTCTAACTATGTTGGCTCCCTGCTTCTATCTTGTCCCCAGCTCCTGCCTGGGGCCATGCTGGCCTGCGCCTCTGTCTCTACACCCGCCAAATAAGCATCGCCTTACCCACCCCGTGGGGTTACTGTGGGAGCTAGTAAGTTATAAAGTTATATCCAGCAAAATGTCTAGAAAAGTGTCTGGAACATAAATGCTCAGTAGAAATTAGCCTCTCTTAATATATAATTATTGTTATTTTTTGTTTTTACATTCCTATCAGTCTCAAGAGCTTGAGTTTGATTGAGGAGATAATTATGAATATTTCAACTAGGTAATTTATATAATAAAAGTGACAGTTTAGGTGTTGAATAGATCGGTAGGTGGCGGGAGAGAGAGAGAGAGAGAGAGAGAGAGAGACACTGTGGTATTTCAGGCTTGTCCAAAAAAAGACCTCAAATTTGGTCTAGAAAACTGTGCAGAGCATCCAAAAAAAAAAAAAAAAAAAACCCAGACAGGATTTGAAAACCTTTTTTTTGCTGTAACTGGTGCATTTAGGGAGAAGGTGGGAGCTTGCACACCTGGAAGGATCAACAGAAGGCACTTTTTTATCCTATTGCTCTTCTTTGAAAATCCTAGCTATGTTTTACATGATCAGGTTTTGTGAAGAGGCTGTCATGAGTTTATCAGCTTTACATTAAATCTTCTTTTTAATATGCAATCAAAATAAGTTCCTTTTGATGCCTGTATCTTTAAACTACAGCAGGAGTTTAATTTTTAGGAAAGAGAACTAAGTTTAGACTTTTTAAAAAGCTGAAATTGTATCACATCACATTGTTCTCCTTGTAAAATCACAAGTGTGTTGAGTTTAAGCAAATGCAATTAGGCCTGGAAATCAAATTAAAATATGGAAGACCCTTTTTCTGCCCCAAGACTTTTCCCTCTATGCAAATCAGAGAGCAAACATGGGTAATTTATGAGCTTGCTGATTAAATCACCCGTCAGCAACCACCTTTCCCCAGTACTGCCTCTCCCCCAAAACCGCACAACAACCACAAGGGACACAATACTCATGCAAGCAAAGTTTTTCATAAAGGACTTTAATAAAATGGAATTAAATAAAATTTGAGAATTGGTATAATGATGATCGGAGTCACTGAATGTGACAGCCTTTAGGAAAACTTCCTAACTTACTTTCACAATCCTGTAAGTCAGACTATGTATCCAAAATCATTTGAAAGTTCGGTCTTTGTTGTGTTTGGACACCAACTAGTCAGCGTACGTGTGCTTCTATAACTGGCCAGATATGGTCACTGTGACAGAAAAAAGTTTGCTAGCGTATCTTTGTTTTTATTCATTTCTTGGCTTTACACATATTTAGAGGAAAATGCACCCAGGTCTGGTGAGATAACCCAGAGAGAGAGGCAAAACCAAGTGTCCTGGATGCCCCTAAAATGGTGCCCTGTTGTTCTTGAGTCTCTGTAAACTGTAATTTTCCTCCTCCGGTCTCCTCCTGCTGGTGTGAGGGAATGTGGCAGATATGAGATGCTTGGCTACTAAGGGTTGTGTGTTCAAATGTGATCTGGGCTCGGCGAATTAGCTCCACCTCTCACGCAATCCCACTTAAATCACGAAAGGAACATGGCAGGAGGGAGGTATTGTACCCGCAGTTATGAGGGAGGCACGCCTCCAACCTTCAGGCCTTTGAGCATGGTCTTCTGTCGTCAAGACCAGATGAAGGGAAAGTCCAACAAATCTGTAAGTCACGGGAGAAAGAAAATCCAACAGTAGGTGGAGGGGATTCCCCGGAGGACCCACCAGTGTTCCCAAGCTGTCCTCTCTTGCTGGGACCACAAATTGGAGCCCAGAAAGTTCCCTGGATTTCTTAGGGTTTGTATAATTTGTAATGATGGAAGTTCAATCATTTCACAATGTGTACATATATCAAGCATCACGTTGTACACCTTGAAATTGACAATTTTTTATTTGTCAACCATATCTCCATAAAGCTGGGGGAAAGAAGTAATACATGTTCATTGTGGAGATTTTGAAAATAATTAGCTATCATCTGGCCTCTGTGATAACACCATTATTAACCTTCACTTTCTCCTTCTTGTAATTTGCATGTATGTGCATATTTTTGCATGTGAAGTTTTTGATCATATCTTACAACTCAATATTGCTTACATCATGATTATTTTATAATTACCCAATTTACTCCAATATATGATTTTAATGACAGCATAAACAGCTGTACCATCATATACTTAACCATTTCTCTATTGTTGGACATTTATGTTGTTTCTAATTTCCCTTTACTGTTACTACAGTTAATGTTTTTGAATATAAATCTAGCTCATATTTGATTTCCTTAGAATATTTTCCAAGAGGTAGAATTGCTAGAGAAAGCTTGTACTATAAAGGTGATCGAAAATATATTTCAGGGGCACCTGGGTGGCTTAGTCGGTTAAGTGTCTGCCTTCAGCTCAGGTCATGGTCTCAGGGTCCTAGGTTCAAGCCCCACATCGGGCTCCCTGCTCAGCGGGGAGTCTGCTTCTCCCTCTCCTGCTGCCCCTCTCCCTGCTTGCGTTCTCTCTCTCTCTCTCTGTCAAATAAATAAATAAAAATAAAAAAATACATTTCAAATCTCTCTTTAGAGGGTTTGAATCATTTACATTCCTTGATAATCCTGATACGTATCTTTTAAAACTCTTTGCCAATTGGGAAAACCAATATGACAGGTTTTTTTTTTTAATATAGAAATGTTCACTTGCTTGATTACTCATGATATTGAACATGTTTTGCACTGTCTTGGGACACTCGTTTGGCTCGTATGGTGAAGTTTTGATATCTCATACTCATTTTTCCATTATGGGAAAGGGGGTAAGAGAGGACAGAGGTTCTCTCCTGACTCAATATTCGTCTCTGATCCCTCCCAGACCTCACACCCTGTATTTCATCCAGCATTGAGCTCTTATTAGCTCCTCTGCAAAAATATAAACAGAATCTGCCATTTCTTCCATGCACGCTGGTCAGAAAGATGACCACCCTCATATTTTGTCCGCACCAGCTCAACAGCCTCCTATTTCTTTACCATGTGTTCCCCACAGAGCAACCAGGGTGATCTGTGAAAAATGAATCAGAGACATTATTCTCCTACTTAAATCCTGAAATGCTCGCTTCATCGCTCCCCATCTTCATCCTCATCTAACATGACCACGGGTCTTTCTGAGTCTCTTGAACATGCCAAACTCCGTTCAACCTCAAAGGCTTTGTCTGCACTTGCGCTTTGCCCAGAAAGTTCTTCCCCAGGTCTTCTCATGGGGCCTCCTCAGAGACACCTTTGACCATCCGGCCAAAACAGCTTTCCCCCAGCCCACTCCAGGTACCTCTGTATTCTATTAGCCTGTTTTCTTTAAGCCACATTTCAGGTTCTAAAATTATATATGTAAATGAGTGTTGACAGGTGGGTGCACCGATATTCAAGGGCGCCCAGAATACCCAGTGCAGAAAGGACAGCCTCTTCAATAAATGGTGCTGGGAAGACTGGACAGCCACATACAAAAGAATGAAACTGGACCCTTACCTTACATCATGCACAGAAATTAACTTGAAATGGATTAGAGACTTAAATGCAAGACTGAAACAGTAAAATTCCTAGAAGAAAACATAGGAGAAAGGCTTCTTCCCGTTGGTTTTGGCAACGATTTCTTGGATATGACATCAAAAGCACACACAGCAAACGCAAAAATAGGCAAGTGGGACTACATCAAAATAAAAAGGGTTCTGCACAGAAGAAGAAGCAATCAACAAAATGAAAAGACAACCTTCAGGACAAGAGAAAATATTTGCAAACTATGCAAAAAAATCAGAGCAAAACTCTGATAGTTAATATCCAAAATATATGGGGAACTCTTATGACTCAATAGCAAGAATAAAATAAAATGAAATAACCAATTAAAAAAAATGGGTCAAGGACTTAAACAGACACTTTTCCAAAGAAGACATACAAATAGCCAACGTTTATATGAAAAGGTGCCCAATATCACTCATCATCAGGGAAATGCAAATCAAAAATTAGGAGGTAACACCTCATTTCCTTTAAGATGACCATTATCAAAACCCAAGAGATAACAAGTATTGGCGAGGATGTGGAGAAAAGAGAACCCTCGTGCACAGTTGATAGGAAAGCAAACTGGTACAGCAGTATGGAAAACAGTATGGAGGCTCTTCCGAAAACTAGACCTACCATGTGCTCCAGCATTCCCCCTTCTGGGTGTATAGCCGAAGGGCTGAAATCAGGATCTCGAAGATTCTGCACTCCCAGGTTCACCTTCAGCACTGTTCACAATAGCCAAGACATGAAAACAACCTCAATGTCCGCTGATGGGCAAATGGAAGTAGAAAATGTGGCGTATTCATATAATGGAATATTACGACGCAGGCTGCATAAAGAAGGACATCCTGCCGTTTGTGACAACATGGGTTGACCTTGAGGTATCACGCTGAGTGAAATAAACCAGACACAGAAGGACAAAAACACTGCTTGATCTCACTTACGTGAGAAATCCAAAATCATCAAACTCCTAGGAGCTGAGAGTAGAATGGTGGCTGCCAGGGGATTCGGGCAGGGGCCTCGGGCAGGGATTAGTCAAAGGGCAGGAATTTTCAGTTACAGAAGATGAATACATTTTAGAGATTTACCGTCTGGCACAGCACTCACAGTTAATAATACTGTATTATGTGCTTAAAAATTTGCCAAGAAGGTCGATCTTATGTGAAGTGCTCTTACTTGAACAAATATCTGTCAGGCTTACAGCGCGGGGACTGGCGCCTATTAAGCGCCTCTACTAGTACACTGTGAAATATTATTTACCCAGCATTGCAGGGAGGTTGAAAACCTTGCGTTTTGTCTTTCTTTTATCTTTCCTATCCCCTTTTTGTCCCCTACAATGTTGTCCCTCTTATTCAAATAAAGAAAAAAAAATTCTGGTAAAAATAGTATCTCGCGGTGTATTTAAATATAAAGCTTTTTATGGGGACAATGTTTTCTGCAACCAGGAGCCTTCATCTCTAATTGGAGTGAAATTTGTGAGTTGAAAGTGGCCTTTCCTGGCTTCGCCTGAGGCATTGGCCTTGGACTGAACAAATGGCCACATGGTTTATTCTGTGACAGACACACCGAGGGCTTGGTCCTGCCGTGAGTCGGGGTTCGGAGTTTTATTTCACAGCTGACATGGGAGATCTAATTTTACCATCAACTCCTCTTGGTGTCTTGGAATAGCTTTATGTTAAACATATATTCACATAATGCAAATGATACGGGAGGGTGTGCTTGCATTCTTAATAAAGAAAGCCTGCAAATAAACTTCAGAGCAAAAGGAATTACATGAGCAATGAGCACTGCTTCATGAACAGCAAGACTTTTTGTCTGTTTGTTTTGCAAAATGTAATTGACAAGCACGAGACTCCTTTTTACGGCTCTGCCTTTTGGGCACTGGTACCCTGAGCATGTACGTATTAGTACTGTAAGGTAGTCCGGGCACCTTTTATGCACCTGAGAAGGCCAAAGCTGCACACAGACTGGTGGGTGGGAGGGTTGTGACGAGCAGTGGAGTTTATAACCAGCGATTTTAAAGAAGGCAGTAGGACATTCATGAGGGAAAAGCGAAGGCACCTGCCACATGGTGGCTAGTTTCATGGAAGGACTTGCTGCAGAAACCCCACCTAACCCTCTGCGGTCCTCAAAATTTATTTCCTTTTTTAGACAGAAGGCACACATGCACCTATACCGATCACCTGAGCACACATTTAGGGGACACGTGGGCATTCGCTCCCTCCACGGATACTTGGAGATGGGCTATTTCTTACATCTTGCAAAATAGCAACGGCTTCAAGCTAAAGAGAACTGATATTTTTGTGTGAGTTTTCAGATGTAAGATAGAAATGAGTTGGCCTTAAAGGGGGAAAAAAGTCTTCTGTGTAGTGACTTGGATTTTACAGTGAAAGCTACTTAAGGTTTTCAGGATTTTCAAAATAGCAAAAGACAAAAACTGAGTGATTTTTTTTTTTCAGGGCCACTGAAAAAGCGTGATGTCAGGAAACTTTATGCCACACTTGGAAACAAAACCAAAGGCTGACCAAATGTCCTTCCAATGTCCTGCTGAGGCAGGGTTTTCACAATCCTTCTCCTGAAGGTTATTTACTATCTCGCGAACACACACGGAAGTTTGACATTGTTACCACTTGATTTAGAACGCACACAAGGTGAAGTTCCATGTTCACTTGTATATTACTATCTGGGAAAAGGACAATTCAAAGACTACTTTTTTTCTTTTTCATTATCCTGTGAGACACTATACAGTTTTTTTTTTATCTGTTAGCAAATTCATTTCAGCATTCCTTGGACCAAGTCAATCAATCTTCATTCCTGAAATTGTCCTTTGACCCACCATTACCATCCTACTGGTCGCTCGTTAATTGAGTTGCATAGAATGTTTGGTGCATGTTCATTTATATTTGTGTGAGAATGAGGAACATTGTGACTTGACAATGGGGATGCATTGCATCATGGTTTTAGGAGTGTAACGCAGAGCGGAGCCTGACAATCACAGGTTACAGATCTCCAGCCCAGGAACTCCTTGCTTCTCAGGAGGGCTCTCAGCACAATGCCCAACACTGATACAGGGAACCAGGAGGAGGCAGAGCCAAGCTCACGGCCCAAATCCGGGCTTGCAGAGAGATTGGTGAGCCGAACTGAGAGGAAGATGGCAACGTCTCTGAGGGACAGGAGATCGCTGACATATCTAAGGACAGGATCAGAATCCAGAAAGGCCATGGAAAACTGGAACGCTGGGTGGAAATAAACCACATGTAACATCAAAAAAACCAACTATACTTGATGGCTCACAGTATGAAATATTCTACAAAATATTAGAATCCTTTGCCTCTGTGGCCCCACATATGTAAACCTATCCTGAGTTTATAAAACTACGGAAAGAGATTTTTGCACAAAAATGTTAACTGCAATGTTGTTACAAATAATGAAAAATTGGAAGCATCAAAATGTCAACAATATGGGAATGATTACGTAAACTGTAGTCCGTCTAATTCGTGGGGTTTTCTTTCCTAGCAAAGTAGAAGAACACTTAGTGTGAAATATAGCATCTAATAGAAAAGGTGCACACTGCATAATGTACAACTTACTGAATCATCATAAAGTGAACAGCCAGATCACCACCAGCCGCATCCAAAACAAAGTATTACCCACACCCCATTAGCTCTCTTGTGTGTTCCCTTCAAACGAAAAACCTTTAAATCCCTAAAGTAATCATTATCCTAGACTTTATAATCATCACTTAAAATTTTTTGTTATAGCCTAAGCACGTATTCTTGAGCCCTGTGGTTTTGCTTGGTCTTTTAAAATTTATATAAATGGAATCTTTGTGTTTGTCTTTTTTTGCTCAACATCATTTTATTTTTCCTTTTTGAAAAAATTGAGAAATGATACGTATGCCACAAAACTAACCCATTTAAAGTGTACAGTTCAGTGGTGTTTAGGATCATCCCAGAGTTGTGCACCATCATCACTGTCTAATTCTAGAACATTTTTATTACTCCGCAAAGAAACCCGGTACCCTTTGGCATCACTCCCTATTCCTTCCGCCCGTAGCCCCTGGTACTTACTGGTCAACCTTCTGTCCCCTACGCATTTGCGTCTTCCGGTTGTTTCAAGTGGAATCATACAATACCTGGACTTGTGTCCAGCTTCTTCCACATAACTTACTGTTTTCATTTTTTAAAAATATTTAATTTATTTATTTGAGAGAGAGAGCATGAGAGAGAGAGAGAGAGAGAGAGAACAAGCAGGGGGGAAGAGTAGAGGGAGAAGAAGCAGACTCCCCGCTGAGCAAGGAGCCTGATATGGGACTCGATCCCAGGACCCGGGGATCATGACCTGAGCCGAAGGCAGACACTCAATCGAGTGTCTGAGCCACCCAGTTACCCCTAACATACTTTTTTCAAAGTCATCCACGCAGATGCATAACTTTGTTTCTTTTTATGACGGAGTAACATTCCAGTGTAAGGGTGAACCACATTTTACTTGTCCATTCATGAGGTGATGGGCATTTGGGGTGCTTCCAGTCTTTGGCTACTAAAAATAATCCTGCTGTGGATATTTGCATGTAAGCGTTTGTATACATATATGGTTACATTTCTCCTAGGTATAAACCAAAGTGTGCATTGCTGGGTCATATGGTAACGCTTGATTATAACCATCACCTTGATTATAACCATCCTAGTGGGTGTGAAGTGGTAGATCATTGTAGTAGTTAATTTGCAGTTCCTGGATGGCTAATGATGCTGAGCATCTTTTCATGTAATCGTTGGCCATTTGTATGTAATCTTTGGAGAAATGTCTATTTGAATTCTTTGTCCATTTTTTATTGTATTGTTTGTCTTTTTAGTGTTGCGTTGTAAGAGACATTTATGTATTTTGGATACTAGTCCCTTAGCAGATACATGGTTTGCAAAGACCTTTCTCCTATTCAATGGGTTGTCTTTTCATTTTGTTCATAATGCCTTTTGAAACACAAGTGCTTTGGTAATAGTTTTACCAACCAAGTACAAATCCCTGAACACTATAGTTTGGTTTTGCCTTTTGGAATTTATACCAATGGAAGTTTTGTGTTTGGCTTATTTTGTTCAGCGGTATAATTTTTTTATTAATTGAAAAATAATTCACATACCATATAATTAATCCTTGTAAAGTGCACAATTCAGTTTAAAAAAGAAGTCCAAGGATTCCGATTTATCTTTTTTTAAAACTTTTGTTGCTCATGCTTTTGGTGTCAGACCTCAAGAACCATTTGTTTAATCCGACGTCATGAAGATTTACACCTATGTTTTCTTTTAAGATTTTTGTAGTTTTACCTCTTACACTTTGGGTTTTTAAAAAATCTATTTTGAGTTAATTTTTGTACATGATGTGAGGTAGGGATCCAAGTCATGCACTTGCATGTTATCCTAGAACCATCTGTTGAAATTTTCCTCATTGGACTGTCTTGGCGTCCTTGTCAACAATCAGTTTATCATGAACGTAGGGGTATGTTTCTGGATTTTCAATCCTACTTCACTGATTTATATGTTTATCCTTATGCCGGTAGCACCCACTCTTGTTTAACTGTAACTTTGTAGTAAGTTTTGAAATATGGAACTGTAAGTCCTCCAAATTTATCCTCGTATTTATTTCAAGATTGTTTTGGCTCTTCCGAGTCCCTTAAATTTCCATGTAAGTTTTATCATCGACCTGTCAATGTTTGTAAGAAAGGCAGCTGGAATTCCGACAGGGATTGCCTTGAACCTGTAGATCAATTTGGGGAGTGTTGTCATCTTAATGATAGTAAATCTTCAGATCCATGAATATGAGGAGCTTTCCATTTACTTCGGTCTTCTTTAATTTTTTTCAATGATGTTTTATAGTTTTTGGAGTTCAAGTAATACACTTTTAAAAAATTCATTCTAAATTATTTTATTCTTGCGATGCTATTCTCAATGGAACTATTTTCCCTTTTATTTTTGAATGATTTATTGCTAGCATATAGAAGGACATTTGGTTTTTATATATTGATATTGTATCCTGAGCCTGCTGAATGTATTTATTAGCTCTAGCATACATTTTCTTGATTCTTTAGGATTTTCTATAAACAAGATCATGTCATCTGCAAATCGAGGTAGTCTTACTTCTGTTACAGCCTGAATGCCTTCTCTTTCTTTTTTTCTTGCCTAACTGTCCTGGCTAGAACCTCTGCCCACAGTTGAATAGAAGTGGTGAGAACAGACATCCTTTGTCTTGTTCATGATCTTAATGAGAGCATATTAGCTTTTCACCGTAAGTATGATATTAGTTGTGCAATGTTATCTCGGTGTTGTTTTAATTTGTAATTCCCTAATGACATATGTTTTTCATATGCATGTTTGTCATCTGTGTGTTTTCTTTGGTGAGATGTCTGTTCACATCTTTTAATTTTTTAGAAATTAAAAATTTTTTAATTTTAATTGAATGTTCTTGTTGTTGGGTTTTAAGAATCATTTTGTATTTTGGACACCAGTCCTTTATCAGATATGTATTTTGCAAATATTTTTCCCAGTTCATGAATTGTCTTTTCTTTTTCTCAATAGTGTGTTTATAGTTTTAATTTTAACAAAGTCCAGTGTATCAATTTTTTTCCTTTTATAGATTATGCTTTTTTGTCTTCTAGTTTTTGAACGTATTTCAAATAAAAGATTTAAAGTAGGAAGTCCAATATGTTGGCTTCTTCGAGAACCGTTTCCATTGACTTTTTTCTTTTCCCTCTGTTTGGGTCTGACTTTTTTGTCTTTTGGCCCATCTCATATTTTTTATTGTTGAAAATCAAATGTTTTAAATAATATAATGTGGTGATTCTTGAAATCAGATTCTCCCCCTCTGTAGTATTTAATATTGTTGCTGTTCGTTGTGTTGCGATTGTTGTGTGTATGTGTGTTTAAATCTCATTCCTGAACTAATTCTGTGAAGTCTGTGTGCTTTGTCATGTATGATCATTGCTTGGTTCGTTTAGTGTCCAGCTAGCGATTGGACAGATTTCCTTAAAATCCCTGAGTTAATAAGTCTCCTGGTCTTTGCTAAGAGCGTTGCATGTGTGGTAGGGCAGTCACATAGCTCACAATCCCGCCTCAGCCCCCTCTCCCTCTCTGCACAGAGCCTTGGTCCCTCTGCAGCCAGAGGTGAGAACTTAAACCTTCTTCCATTTTTCCTGAGCAGCTGCACACTGTGGGCCTGGGCGCAGCCCTACGTGTAGGAGTGGCTTTCCAGAGTCCCAGGAATGCGACACATCCTATGACAATCTCTCACACCCTAGTTTTTCCTTTCAAATTTTTGGCCTGCTTGTTGCTTGCTTCAGTTTTTATTACCACTGCAGGCAATAACAATGTTAAACATCAGCAGCAGTGTGAAACAATTGCTGCTTTAAAAAAATAATAAATGCCACTGGGCACAAGGTTATTAGCAGTGGGTGACCTTGGAGCCAAAGTCAAATAAAGACAAGCCTTGTGTGTGCTATTTTCCAGATGGGCCAAAGAGTGATAATTCTCCGAGAATGGTGTTTTGAAAGAGATTCAACAGTATCTGACCCTTCCAATGCCTGATTAGGCTGCTGGTTTTCCTGCGATTGTGGGCAGCTGATTTTCAAGGGTACCATGGAGTTTAGGAGAAGGTCATGGTGATAGGGTGAGTTAAAACGTCGTAAAGCTCACTATTTTTAATGATGATTCCACCATTTTTTTTTTCCTTTTTAAGGTTTTATTTAAATTCCAGTTAGTTAACATAGCAGGTAATATCCACCATTTTTTCTTGAGTAAATAGGCTACTGCAAGCCTGGTTAATTTCTAGAGTTTTGAAGAAGTTGGTTTTGTCATTTTTTTCAATGTTGTCATTTCATTTATGGCGAGGGTTTTCGGAGGTCTTTCGTTCACCATTCTAACTCATGTCTTCGTATTATAATTCTAAGAGTCATCCATGTGTTTGATTGGTTTCAATGTTAATATTCTTGCCCAGTGAAGCCTCCTCCGCTATCCAGGACATACCTCTCTATTGTGCAACCAAGCACTTGGTTATACAGGAAAGTTCTACCTGTCTGGCCAATCATTGAATCAGTGCTGACAATGAAAGAGAAGGTGGGTACCCTCTCCCGGAAACTTCACATCTATAATGTAATAAAGTTAACAGTGCTTTATAGCTACTAAAATAGGCCAAACAATATCAGGCTCGTATTGTTTTATCATAAGAGATAATGGTATACATCACTGAGAGCCTCTCTGACCACATGATGATTTGAAGACCTCCCAGTTTTGGGTATTTTTCTTTCCCCAAATTATGAGTTTGTTAAGGAAAAACTCAGTTTTCCCACCTAGGTTTCTTTCCTATGTCTCCTTTAACTTTACATAGATACCTCACTTCCGCTGTTTCTGGTCACCAAACGTGTGCAGGTTTTGGCCCACACCAAGCAATTCTCTGCAACACAAGCTGGGTGTCCTACAATTTAGCTTAATTCTGACACTGTCTACCCAGAGACAGTGTCAGATCCCACAGGTTTGGGGCTCAGTCCCCAGCATTGCACTCCCCAGTTCAGAGGCCAGCCACGAGCCCAGGTTGTCATCTGTCCTTCTGAGCAACCAGCTAGAGATCAGAGGTTCCAATGAGCCCCTCTGTTTGCTTAATTTGCTGGGATGGCCCAGAACTCAGGGAAACACTCAATTATATTTACTAGTTTATTAAAGGAGGTGATAAAGGATACAGATGATCATCAGATGGAGGAGATGCATAGGGAGAGGAATGGGGAAGGGTGCACTGTACTTTGGGGATTTTTATGGAGGTTTGATGATGGATTTCTACATAGGCATGATTAGTCATGAACTCCATTTTCAGGCCCTCTCCGTTCTAAAGAGAATGGTGAGTAGACCTGAACATTCCATGTTTCTGATCATGGCTGCCTCTTTCCCATGAGCAGTCCCTATCCGGGAGCCATCTGGGAGCCACCCAGAGTCACCTCCCTAGAATAAAAGATGTTGTTCTCTTCCAGGAAATTACAAGGTCTCAGGCACACCATGTCAGGACTGGGGGCAGAAATCAATATGCATTTTCTATTATCTCACAGGATGTGTGAGTCTATATGTTTCCTATATAATTTCCCTTACAATTCCTATTGTATGAGGAATTATAATCATACCAATAAATCAATACTCACTGCAAGCTATAGGACTCCCCTCAGAAGAGGAACAATAAGGACGGCAATGGTAACCTTCCCCAGTGCTGTTCAATTTTTGACAATATGGACCCAGACATCCTCTTCTGCCGGATTTCGCCAATGAGAGTTAAGTCACTGGGGAAACTGGTAGGGGGTCTAATCAGGAAGATGTAATTTTTCCTTGGATGCTGGTCATTGGGTTATACACTTGGGTCTGCCATTTACAGGTGCATTTGAACATTAATCTCCTCGTTTGTAAAATGAGGAGAAGGAAACCCAGCACACGGCTTGTGGTGAGGATTAATTGAGATGATGCTTGTGAGAGAAGCGAAAGCTGTTTTTACATGAAGGGTAATTCTGATGACCTAGAAAAGAGCCATGAATCTGGGTCCCAAGACAATGTTGCTGCCAGGAGGTATCCACTTCAGCCATGCCTGGTGCATACCTCACAAGGTTCACATTTAATTGGCCTTGGATGTATCCTGAGCATCTGGAGTTTTTGAAAAGCTCCCCAGGTGATCTATCATGCAGTCAGGATAGCTTCATCCTGTTAAGAATAGTTAAAAGAGAAGAAGACTTCAAAAAATTATGGCTTTCAGATCTCTGTTTATCTCCATAGCTGCAATCGACAGCTTGGGTTTCGCTTCCAGAAAGCTTAAAAAAAGAAACAAAATCCGTGGATGTGTGAAAACAGTTCTTGAAATAACCCTTAGAGATGGCTGAATCCACAGAAGGCAGAATAAAGATGAAAAGACCAGCATGATTCTTTCTCTGTTCTGAATTTTTTTGTGTGTGCTGAAAACTAAGTGATCACCTAACCTAGATATGGTGGGTTTGGTTCCCTTTTCATGCTTGTATTTCCTGCAGCAATTTTGTCCACTTTTGTCAAAAACTTCAGCAATAACAACGGTCCGAGCGTATTTCAAGGATGCAAAAGAGGGCTCTGTCTGTAGCGATTGCTAAAGGTGCTGTGTGTGTGTGTCCCCTACACAGACGATTCAGCTGCCTGCAAACCCCCTACCCTCCACCAACGAATCCCAGAGAACTCTTTGTTTTTTCTTCCTTTGACTCCTCTAGCCCATCTGAGTGCTGTCCTGACCAGCGGTGTCACGGCCGAGCTGCTGAAATGATTTGCAGATCCAGCCATCCTTCCTCATGACTTCCTTTCTTCCAACTCAGAATAAAATCATAGAGAGGCCATGCAGCCTGGGTTGACACCATCCAAAGAATGATTGATTGACTGATCAATCGATCCATTCCATGAAGGCAATGTCATTCTGGAAAAAAAACCGATATGCTTTACACCTGTTGTTAGTAACTGCAAGTGCAAAGGGGGGTCCTCTCCAACATTTGGGCATGAACTACTGAAAGACACACACACACACACACACGCACACACACACACACACACACACACACACTGGACATTGCTAGTCAGCTGGGGCATCCAACCACAACCGCAGTCACGATGATTGGGGAGCAATCTCAAGGAGGGAGCACTTGAAAGTGAGTCTATTTAATGCAAAGATTTATAAATATCACATCTTCAAGTTTATCTCAGAAAATTAAATTCTCTTGAAATCTTTTTTTACATAGTGCCAGCCTTATTCATTTCTTTTCTTTGTATTTCCTTGTCATAACTGTTTCAGTTTCTTTAATTTAAAATTTCTACACTCTTTCTGTTGCCTTGTTAACAATCCTATGATTATTTTGCTTTTTGTAAATACTGTTGTATTTGACCTCACTACATTCTCTCCTTTATTCCCCCCCCCAGACACACACATCTCAAAGAAAGAGGATATGACTGGAGTTGCATTAATTGATAGATTTTTAAAAATGGGAATCGATTAAAAACATTGACTTATCCCCACAGAGGATTATGGTATGCCTTTCTATATCCATATCAAAATCTTTCCTTTTTCCCCCCAGTTTTTTTCTTACATCCTCCAGTAAAAGGTTTAATTTTTCTCCCCTAAGTCTTGTATGAGTCTTCAATTCTATGAAGTTTTGCATTTTGCATGTAATCTTTGATCATTTACATTTGTTACTTGAGCCGGGTCAGAGGACTCTGCTCTAAGGGCATAGAACTAGTCAAAGCCATAGCAGTGGTTCTTGAGAATGGTTTCCAAGGAGACTCGGGTTCGTTGTTTAAATTTCTAACAAGTTCCCAGTGATGCTGAGGCTGAGGGTCCCTGAGACCACACTCTGAGAAGCACTGGCTTATTGCAGGAATACTCAGCCCTGGCTGCACGTTAGATTCACCTGAGACCTTGTAAAAATCCCAATGTCCTGGCCACCCAAGGCCACCAATACATCAGCGGGTCTGGGAGAAGGACACAGGCAGTAAAAAAATCCCTCAGGCTTTCCCTGCCGATTCCAACGTGTTGCCCAGGCTGGGAACCAGAATCTGAACGTCTTAAACCCTGGGTTGATTATCAGAAACGTAGCATCTTCAGCTCCCATTTGAATCAGAATTGCTGGGGCTGGGCTTCCTTGCATTTTATTTTATTATGTTTTAAATTAAGGCACAGTTGACGTATGGCATTATATTAGTGTTGGGTGTAAGGCATCATGATTCAATACTTGTTTATGTCGCACAACGATCACCACAGCAAGTCCCATTCACATTCATCACTATACAGAATTCTAAAAATTTCTTCTCGTGATAAGAACTTTTAAGATCTGCTCTCTTAGCAGCTTTCAAATCAACAATATGGTATTATTAACCCTCGTCTCCATGCTGTATGTTACATCCCCATGACTTACTTATTTTATAACTGGAAGTTTGTACCTTTTGATTCCCTCACTCGTTTCACCCATCCCTGCCCCTGGCCTCCGAGAAACACCAGTCTGTTCTTCGTATCTATGAATTGGGTTTTTGTTTTTTATAGATCTATACATAAGTGAGATCACAGGGAGTTTGTCTTTTTCTGCCTTACCTCAGTGCCCTCAAGGTCCATCCATGTTGTGGCAAATGGCAAGATTTCCTTCTTTTTTTTATGGCTGAATAATATTTCAGTGCGTGTGCGTTTGCGTGTGTGTGTATCACATTTTCTTAATCCATTCATCTGTCATTGGACACTCAGGAGACTTCTTTGGTTGCAAAACTTAACTCGTGGTGGCCCAGGTCCAAGATAAAAGGGGACTATTCTTGCACCAAGGAGGCCTGGCCATTTCAGGGATAGTACAAAAGTGAGGGAAAACTGCCCAGAGGAATTCCTACCGCTGACATCTCCCCGTGCCCCAGCTCCATGTCCTCCCCTCGTGTTGGTCCGATGGCACAGGGCCTAGAGATCACCAGCTGTGCTCATGTGATGCACCTGTTTCTCGAGAACATACTGGGCCTGGAGCTAAGGCTGGACACATTGAAGAACAAAACATGGAAAAGACAGAGACGTTCCAGGGCATAAACATACACACATCATGCAAATGTCAGGAAAGAAACACAGTTTGGGAATTTTTTTTTTTTTTTGAGGAAGAAAAGTAAAATCAAGACATCACATTTTGCAGTGAATTTTTTATAAGATGAAAAAATTTTTTTGCTTTTATTGAGGATGTATCAGTCATCACATAAGGTTTTATGACAATAGCTCCTCATGTCAATTGCTCCTTTTTTCAATATGTGACTTCATTTTATATCATTTGATATCATTTTTCACATTTATTGTCAAATGTAATACACACATGTCTAACTTAAATTGATTTCTTTTACTTGGCTTTAAATATTCATTTCTTAAATAGCATGAACTTAGGTGGGTTTTCTTCCCTACTCCGTGAGGTTTTGTCTTTTTTTGACAGAGAGAGACACAGCGAGAGAGGGAACACAAGCAGGGGGAGTGGCAGAGGGAGAAGCAGGCTTCCCGCCGAGCAGGGAGCCCGATGCGGGGCTCGATCCCAGGACCCCAGGATCATGACCTGAGCCGAAGGCAGATGCCTAACCAACTGAGCCACCCAGGCGTCCCAGGTTTTGTCTTTTACATAAAACTTTTAATCTGTTTACATTTATTATTCTGATACTTTTTAAGAGGTTGGCTCTGTATGCATGTGTGTGTATTAGGTCTCACAATTACTTATACTCAGATCTACAGTGAAAAAATTTAACTGCTTTAATTTTTAATCTAGTCTTCATATGATTCCCCCACTCTTAATAGCAGGGGGCAGGTCAAGAACGTAATAGAATTTTACTGATTTTCCTTTTCTTTTTTGGTTAAATGTTCAGTCAGGGAGATTCTGTCCCCAGCTCCTGGTATGACGGGGCGAGGGGGTTTTGGGGGTGGGGTGGGGGTGCTGTGACCTCACCGACAGGTCTAGCCTCGGATTCCGGCGGTGGTTTCTGGGGCGCGGCGAGAGCACCTGAGGCTGGGTTGGAGGCTTGGGCCAGCCCTTGTGCTAAGGCTGGCGACGTAGGTAGACTGTTTTCACACCTTGTCCTCCCCGTGTTGGTGAGGGGGGACCCCGGCCGAGTGTTAAGGGCATGGTTGAGTACGTGACACCCAACACTGGACAGAAGATAGTCAGTGTGGTCTATTAATCACATACACTCACAGCCCCGAAGGGACGATTCCACACACCACCCGGACCACCAGGCCGCGCCCAGGGAACAAAGTGAGCAATCGTGGTCTGTAGGCAACAGGCGTTGTAGGGTCAAGAGAATGAGGGGCGCCCCGGTTCTGGGGAGGCTGTGATGGACTTGGTTGAGGAATTCCATGAGCTGGCCGGGAAAGGAAACCCATGACTCAGGGGTGCGCAGGACTGGTGTCCCGTCCTGACGATGAGAGCGAGCCTAACGCGCCAGAGCAGAGCGGCGAAGGGGGCCTGCTGGGGGCGGGTCCGGCCCGGATGTGTAGGCTGCTCGTGACACTGGACCCTCGTCTTAGGCCTTGCACCACTCCGGCCGGTGTTCTTTCATCAAAGCCCTAACCCTGTGGCTTTTTTGTCCCCTTTGCAGAGCCCCCAAACCAGTGGACCGGGAAGCTGTTAGCTCCGCCCACAGCAGGCCTGCTCAGCTCTGCCGACCATGCTCCTGAGCCGTCCGTGTGGATGCGACTCCGAGCCAAAGGACACTCGGAAAGGAGTGCGGTGTATGGGAATGAGGCATCGGTCTCGCTTCTCTTGGATTCCTTCGTTCCGCGGCAACAACCTGTGACCCACCGCGCAAGGTTCCTTCCCCCAAGAATGCCTCAGGGACCGCGTGGGCTGGAGTCTGACCTCGTTGCCCTTGGAAAAGAAAAGAGGGTTTTGCAGGCGGGTGTGAGTGTGTGCATGCACACCCGCGTTCCCTCTCCCCGGCTGTCTACTCCAGAAGGAGGTCAGATCGGTTGCGTTAATGACATTTAAAACAAAAATTCTTTCTCTCATGACAGACGCAAGCTTGCAAAACCTTTTATCTTGCTGCAGACCCCAAATCCCTACTCGGACTGCCATTTTTTTAGCGGGATACTTCCTCCTCGCTCCCTTGGTGAAAGCCTTGACTCTCCCCCGGGAAGGCTGGCAGTCACACAGGAGGAAATAAACAGGGGAATGCACGTCAGCACATGCCGGTGTGATCATATATGTGGTATACTTTCGTGTGGATAAACAGAAAACGCAGAAGAATATATGCCAACTTGTTAACAGTGCTTGTATCCTGGAAAAGAAGCCGAAGAGGGTGTGGGGCTTGAAGCTGCAGCTAACCGTAGAGCATCGGCGGTCGTCCAAAGCCATGCTTACATCTTTATGTTAAATAATTATTTAAAACAAAGGTTTGGTTTCGGTTTTATCTTGATTTTATTTGTTTTGAGTGCCTCGCTCCTTGGTTTATGACAATTGTTACAGGATTGCTAAGATCATTGTTTACTGCTGGCTTGCCTTTTGGTCTGCGGCTTTTGTTTTTGTCTTCTCCAATGATTACTTGCTTTCTATTCTTTAACTGTTTTATTTATGTATTTATTTTAAAGATTTTATTTATTTATTTGACAGAGAGAGAGAGAGAGCCCAAGCAGGGGGAGCGGCAGAGGGAGAGGCAGGCAACCCGCTGAGCAGGGAGCCCGATGCGGGGCTCGATCCCAGGACCCTGGGATCATGACCTGAGCCGGAGGCAGAAGCTCAATGACTGAGCCACCCAGGCGCCCCTCTTTAACTGTTTTAGATTCTTACTTGCCTTAATTCTGCAGGTGATTGCAGTGGAATCATATTTGAACAACTAACTCAGGCAAAGTCTACTATGAGATTGGAGACAGAGAGACACACACAGAGAAAGAGAGAAACAGAGGCAGAGAGAGACAGACAGGCTTTTTACCTCCTCATTTGCCCTTCCCAAGGACTTTTTGTCAAATGCCAGAAGAAAAAAAAAAAAGCCATCACTTTAAACATACAGAACAATGAAGGAAAAAAATCACATCTTTGGAACTTTAAAGGCCCAAGGCCGGGTAATTTAAAAAAAAGACTTAATTTTTTCCCCCCAGGGCAGATTTAGCTATATACACACTTTTTCTTTTTCAAACCTTTGCACTGATTTTAGATTCTCATCCCAGCATTAGAGGCAATCCATTGTAGTCCAGAATTCCTCAGAAGCTTTTAAAAAAAGCGTGCTTCTGCAATTTTTGGAGCCAAGACTGAAATGTAGTCCTTACAACCCCGCCTAACGGACGCAGACATTTACGAAGGGGCAGGTGATGAGAGCTGGGGCCAGAGGCCCGGGCCAGGGTGTGTGCATCCCCGCTCATCTGCCTCCGTCTGCCTGGACAAATGGGCTCCTTCTTCAAGGGCAGGGGGCACGCATGCTCTTCGCTAATGCTTTCCAATCTCCCCAGAAAAATACTAATTGTGTGATTTTCTCTATTCCTATAATATCTCCTGTGCACGTCTGATCTGGCGTACAAATATGGTATTGTAGTGGAGTTACACAGATCTACACCCCAGCCTTCCCGGAGGCAGAATCCATTCCTACCTTATCTTTACATGTCCGTTCTAAACAATACCTTGAATATTAAGGGCTTGGAAAAATACTTCCGAATGAGGGAATTATGCACTAAGTAAATGGGTAAGTAAATACATTCATGGTAGGAAGTGAACAACCAGACCCTCATTAAGGGTACAGTGCAGAAATTGCCACACTTTTGGTCTCGGAAATCAGGATGCACTTCAGTCTGTGGTATGTTCCAGCGTATCTGGAAGCTTCTCTTAACTTCTAAATGCTCCAGAGGTGGTATGGCCCAAAGGTTGCTGCCTGATAAGCTTGGCTTTGAGCATAGTTGATTTACTCTGTTTGTTTAAAGTTGATAGTGTCTCGGCTGATGGAGGAGCGGCGAGGGGAGCATGCTTGCTGCATTCGGCATGGACATGTAGGAGTGAGCACAAAGGCAATGTGCGGACTCTTCAAACTTGTATCTTTTATTTCAGTATACCTGAAATACTTCCTAAAAAATGATCATTTAAAAAAATCAACATACGAGGAAGTTTTATATGGCATTATTTATAATAGCAGCATAGTAGAAATAGAAATCAAAAATATAGAGAGTAAACGTCGTAAAAATTACTATATATAATATAAGAGAACCCTTTGAAGTCATTAAAATAATATTGTACAGGACTATTTAAGGATATGCAAAATTCTTATGAGGTACTATTTATGTGCCAATTGCAGAATGAGAAACATAGGTATAGAATTGTCTCTTTTTAAAATAAAATTAGATAGGAATATATGTATATATTTGTACATACTCATAGAAAAGTACTGGCTCAAAAGTTACAAGTGGTGATTCCTCTGGATCTTGAAATTATAGGTGATTTAATAAAAAAATACTTTATTATGAAAATTCAAACCTAATAAGGAATAGAATAATGGACCCCTGGACCCACCATCCAGTTTCAATTATTAGCGCTTGATCAGTCGAGTTTCATCTATATGCTCATATAATCCCCCTTCCCCTGGTGTATTCTGAAGAAAACATAGACATTGCATAATTTTATTTGTAATGTTTCATCATGCATCCCTAAAAGGTAGAGGCCTTAAAAAACCAGCCACTTGACCACTATCAAACAAATGTCAGTCCTCCTTAACATCCATTTTAAAGGTTCAAATTTTCTCAATTATCTCACGTATAGAATAGGTAGGTTTGGTGGACTCAAAAGCCAAATCAGGTCTACAAATGACATTTGGTTGATCGGCCATATATGTGCACTTTACTCTATGAATTACCAGCTCTCTGTCTCCATCTTTCCCTTGCTAGTTATCTGCTGGAGAAACTGGGAGGTTCATCCTGCGACGTCCCCATAGTCTGGATTTTCCCGGCTGCCTCCCCAGGGTAGGCAGAGTATGCCTCACTACCACATGTATTTCCTGAAACGCACAGTTGGAGCTAGAAACTTGCTCAGATTCGAGTTAAGTTTCTTAGCAAGAGTACTCCCGCTGCTGATTATTCCCTAGATCTGTTGTTCCACTGGGGCTGGCCAGCTGCTGATGCTCTTCCTTCATCTCTTAGTTGGAATAAGTCTATAAGGAAAAACTCCCTCATCAACAATTTGATAGTCTTGAGGTACAGTTGTGGATAGCAAAGGGGGGACAAGTGCTTGTCTTTCCTTTATTCACTGATTCTCAGAATAATGAGTTGTTCCCTAGTACCCTCCAAAGATGACCAATGCATCTTTAAAATATTATTGCGAACACACGGATTTAAATACATTTAACGTGCTTTGATCCATTGTAGTTATTTTTCCCAGGGTTGCTCAAACTTGCCTGTCTTTGTCTGGTAAGGGCAACTTCTTACCAGTTGGCTTCTGAGTTTTTCTGACGTGACCGTGTTTTCAGGGAGGGTTTGAAAGAGTGAGAAGAAGACGCTGGGGAGACAAGATGTTATGCCGTGGTTAGCCACCTTGATATGCAGAGGGCGATGGGGAGCCACGGCAGGGACGTGAGCACGGGGTGAGCGGGAAGGGAAGCCGAGGGGAACCGGGGACGGATTTTGCAGAAGTTCAGATGAGGGCGTGATGGTGCTGGTTTAGACCAGCGATGGCAGCAGGGAGGGAGAGAAGCGGGCTGCCTGGGGAGATGTTCTTCAGGGACCCTAAGAGCACCCATCCCCAGGAAGCTATTTCCTAAGTTCTGGTTCTTTAACAGGGTCTTAAAGAGATTTTATTCACATGCTCAGATAGCTAACCAGATGTGATTGAGGAGAAAATCCTGGACTCATGCGTTCTCTGCTCTGAGCCAGCTCTTCAGAAATAGAATCCAAGGCACATTATCAGGTCCCATAAACCCCTGCAGTTTAGACAAAGACAGGGTACAATTTCATTAACCTTCTGGGCTTCTTCGAACAAAGTGGAAACTCGGAAGTTGCACAGGTTCCTTTATCATTTGTCATCTAGGGCAGCAGCACTCAAGATGGGTCTGTGAAGAGCATCCCTCCTGAACTATTGGTCACTGGTCTGTGATGATATATACATTAGAATCAAGACTTAGGGGCGCCTGGGTGGCTCAGTTGGTTAAGCGACTGCTTTCGGCTCAGGTCATGATCCTGGAGTCCTGGGATCGAGTCCCACGTCGGGCTCCCTGCTCGGCGGGGAGTCTGCTTCTCCCTCTGACTCTCCCCCCTCTCGTGCTCTCTATCTCTCATTCTCTCCTATCTCAAATAAATAAATAAAATCTTTAAAAAAAAAAGAATCGAGACTTAGAACTTTCGTAGTGATCTGACAACGTGAGCAATTTTTTGCTTGTTTAATCTAAAAATTTTAAGGAACCCTAGGGATTATACTTTGTATTTTTAAAAAGTTTCATTACTGTAATAATTGACTTTTGCTGTATTTTCCAAAACGATCAGTGAGTGACAGGACTGAGGAGATGAATGAGAAACACCGGTTCTAGTATCAAAGTGGGAACAGCATCACAGTGCGAACTCAGGGTTCATTGTCAACGGCGACTTGTGTTTACTCATTTGTAAGTCGTTTGGTCAGAAATCCACACATAAAGAAGTTTTAATGCTAGCCAATAACCGATGAAATGTAAAAGCAATTATCTTTGCAACCTCAGGTGCATTCCGTCATTGCTAAGTGGTTCTGCGCTTTAGGCGACAAACTTGAAATGGCAGAAGAGGAAAATGGCACATATGTGATGCCCTGGTTGTACGCATTCCACGGATACAATTCAACCTGCTTGTTTTTAAGTGCACTCGCAGAAATTGCATCCATTAGCATAAATTATGTATGCAGATGAAAAACGTGCACTACTCTCCTTCATAGCCATTATCATTCTGACACACCCCTGCCGAAGTTTCCGAGAAATACACGTGGTAGAAACATAATTAGTCAGGGTCCATTTTTGCCAGCCTTCAGGAGCCAGAGTGAAGGGAAGCCATTGATTTTACTGCTTTCGAAAGGCTTGTGTTTCGTAAGTCACCCTTGTTAATGAAGTTGAAAGTACATATTAACAGGATGGATGCTTGGCTGGCTCCAGGAGAAGCCAGAAGATTGAGCGGTTTAGAGCTGTCAGGCCGCCTGTGAGGGGCAAGTTTACTTTGGAGAGTCTCCGTTTTACTTTGCCCCAATCTAGAACATGTTCAGTAACACACAGATGGGGCGGGCTTAGGAAAAAGTGGGCCCACGACACATTCTGATTTCCTTACCCACCAGAGAGATTTCACTCTCCCTCAAAGGAAATCTCCTACAACTGTTTGAAGATCAACTCTGTCAGCGGAATTAAGCATGGCCATTTTTCTAAATTTGCAGGACAGTGTGTTCCTCCCAGGAAAGACCAAGCCTACGACCCTCACTTGGTGGGGATGAGATGCGGGTTGTCCTCTCGGTGAGAGCTCAGAGAGCATCTCTTAAAGGGACACTGGATCCCCTGGTCAGTTCCCTTATTTAGTTAGACTACATGATAACAAAATAATTTACATACGTACTGAGTATTATGATAAAAACTCAACGGAGTGGCTTCATTCTGTATACTGTGGGAAAGGATAGGTTATTTAATATGCACTAATGTTGGCATGATTTGCTATTCATCTGGAAAAAAAAAAAAGAACTGAATCCCTGCCTCCTATCTCATAAAAGAGTAATTCCAAACATTGTAAAAATGTTAAGTGTAAAACAACAGCAACCGTTCTATAACCTAGATATTGGAGAAACCATCTAATTAATACGGAAAGCTCAACATCTTTAAAGAGAAATATAACCCTATTTGAAAATACAAAAAAACAATTTTTCGGCACAACAAAAGATAGAAACAAAATCCGCATTCACTGAGAGCCCAGGAGATGTTTATAGTAAGTGTAACTGCCGTATCAGCTAGGATGATTCTAGCTGCAAACCTCAGGCTTCCCCCGCCCCCAGGATGGGCTCATGCATCCCTGTCTCTGTCTTCCATGGAAGGCTTCCACTCTGATAAACTTTCACTTATATTTAGCCTCTGACCTAATGACCCAATCTGGGGACCAACAGTAGCAGCCGACAAGGGTCTATGAATGAGAACGTCATTGAAAAGTTGTTCGTAGCAATCAAATAGCCTAACTTCTCAGCCAAAGGAGGATGGTTGAATTAACTGTGGTACAACTGGGACATGGGATATTATTAGCTAATAAAAAGGGTACGTCGGATCTACCGTTTGGAAGAAGTTAGGAGGTAGGTAGAAAAAGAAGAAAACAAATTAAGAAAATCATTGAAAAGGTGCATGGAAACATAGGTCACCAATTCTCTTTGTGAGGGTGAAAATCAGAATGGAGTTGCAATATCCAGGAAAGGCTCAGTTAGCCCGGAGTTGGCAACACTCTAGGATCCCGCACTTGGAGACCTATATTCAAGGAGAATGTGCCCAAGGGTTCGCTTCGAGTGTTCTTAACAGCAAAAATTGGAAACAGCCCCAATGGGCCGCAATGATAGAATGGATAAATTAATTTGTAGCACGATGTCTGAATATACTATGGTTTCATGTGAATATTATGATAAAAATAAAAAGGAATACATTAGAATACATATAAGAACATATATGAACGACAAAAGCATGTTGAGCAAACGAAGGCAAGCTACGGAGTATGTACAATATGGTAGAGTTTATATGAAATCTAAAAACAAGGAAGCAATATTATGTATTGTCTGTTTCTGCGAGGAGAAGCCTGGGTAACAAGGATCTGTACTAACTTCGGGATGGGGTTGTTCCCACTGGGGTAGAACAGTAGGATGGACGACGGGATTAGGGCTTCAACTCCATCAGAAATACTTGCCTCTTAAAAAAGTGTGGGGAAAAACACGGAAAATTGTTGACATGTATCAAATCTGGGTATAGGGGTATAGGTCCTTGAGCATCTTATTCTCCACCTTTGGTCACTTGAATATTTGAACCCAATTTTCTCATAAAAATGTATTTTAAAGAAGTTTAGATTCACTGGGCTCGTGTATTAATCCATGAGATTTGTTCCCTCCACCACCCAATTTCCCACTTTCACTTTAAAAAAAGTGTCTTTATTAAAGGACCACGCAGCAAAGCCAATATGCGGACAGAAATTGAACTTAATATCTAATCAATTAGTCCCTGTCTAGGCACCGCTTCTTTCAGAAGCAAGATGGTCTGAAACACAAGTCAGCCTCAGGACGTTAAAATTCCCCAGCGTTTCTGAACCAAATAGACCCAGATTTAAACGACGGTCCCTGCATTTACTAACTGGATGATCATTGAAGAGATTAGTTCACAAATTGAATCTCGTCCCCTGAATGTTAATTGGATTTGGCGTAATTCGGTAGCTGTTGTGAAGACTAACAAAAACGGGGGTTCAATGCCCAGCACAGTACTTGGGTGGTTGGTATGAAAGATATTAGCAAATAGAATCATAGCTAATATTCACTGAGGTCTTAACTATATCGTGCATCTTTGTGTGCATTTAATCTCCTCAACAGCCCTAGAGAGGAGATACGTATTTATGATGCTCTTTGTTTTCCGAGGTGATTAAAGAATCTGCCAGTGGTTAGTCAGCATTTGGAACCTACGACCAATTTTGTCCGACGCCACGTTCTGCGGGCACCGTCACCGCTACGGGACGAACAAGCTGTAGATATTGACATGCGGCCGGACGGACAGAGCCTGAACCACGTGTGAGTCTGACCTGGATCTCAGGGACCCACGTTAACCCGGAGAGCACACGATCGCAATGCCATCCAACTCCTAACTGATGTTGAGCCAACCCTGGCTTCCGCACCCTGTTTCTTAAGGAGAGAGCAAAGCTTTTGAAAGTTCAAAGCCAGACGCAAATAATGAGAGAGTGCAGGATCCTGGGGTGTGAGGGGCTTGGAGGGAGACAACACGGGGAGTCTTACCAGAGGGTCTGTCACTCCAGCCTCACAGGACCTCTTACCTGGGAGTGCTGGGCGGCATCGTCTGGGGCTGTAAGTTCTTCTCCAGTCCCGGGGTCCTAGCAGTCACTCTGCTTCCTACGGACCAGGTCTGCGAGTGGCGTGCTGCTCAGCCAGGCTGCTGGTCGCCCTCGCCTCTGCGGGGCGTCTCCTCCCCGTCTGCTCCCCAGCAGTCTAATGGGCAGCTTCCGTTGTCTCTCGGCTTCCCCACACCTTTTCCTGAGGCTGCTTGTCTTCTCTCACAGCTATTACACTTCTCTCATTGTGCTCTAATAGCGAGCTTCCCGCAACAAGAAGGCAAAGCACATATTGAGTTTAATGTAGGCGTGGGGCTTAACTTTTAATGGTACCTGCTAGAATTCCAGCTCCCTCCTCCTTTTTCTCTTCTCTTTCCTTCTTCAGTCCTCAAAATTTCAAACATACACAAAAGTGCCGAGAGGAGTATAACCAGCCCTCAGGAGGAGTATAACCAGCCCTCAGGAAGAGCTCATCCCATGGCTTTAAACAATCTCCCCGGACTGTTTCATTATGTTTCCATTGTGTTTCCTTCCAGTGCCTTTAGCCTCTAGTGCTGCATAGCATCTGTCTGGTTCTTCAAGGGCACTGCCTAACTTCCAGCTCTTTGCTCTGTGTCCAAGGAGACTTAGCTTAGTCTACATCAAAGGTGCCTGTCTTTTGGGCTTCCAACAGAGTTTGGCAAATGGGGAGCATTAGCAAGAGACAGGAAGGTGGGGAAAAAAGTGAGGTTGGAAATTGACTTCCCTAGATGCATCTGTGGGTCCCAGTGGGTTGGCCACATCCCTTCACCAAAGTTACAGCTCCTGTAAGGTGGCCTTCACCATACACAGCTCTCCCTGGATTCACCAAATTAGCCAGTTCGTGTGTTCTCTTTTCCTACTGGGATCCTGAATGGCCCAACCCCCCCCACCCCCCCCCACCCCCCCGCCACCGCCCGCCACCGCCCCGGCTCAGCCACCGAGCCTGTCTTTATTTCCATACATCCATGTGTTAGTCCCTTCTGAACTACTATAGACTGAGTGGTTTATAAACATCGGAAATTTATTTCCCACACTCTGAAGGCTGGGAAGTCCAAAATCAGAGTGTTGGTGGATTTGGCTTCCGATGAGCTAGACGTCTGACTTCTCACTTTGTCCTCCCAGGACAGAGGGGGCAAGGGAGCTCTCTGGGGTCTCTTTGACAAGGCACAAAGCCCATTTGGCCTCACGGCCTAGCCACCTCCAAAGGCCCCACTTCCAAACACCATCCCACTGGGGATTAGGTTTCAATATATGGACTTTGGAGGTGACATAAACATTCAGTCTGCCTATCTCAGTTACTAGTCACTAACCATGTACTCTACTAAGACCAAAACTGAACACTGACCCTAAACCCGTCCTGTGGCATCCCTCACACCCTATAACACCTAGCTAACCCCTCTTCTCGAATTCCTATGGTCAATGACATCATTCAGAGTTCCATAATCTCACCTACTTCAGCCAGAGTTGCATTTTTAAAATGTGCTCCTGACCATCAAAAGCTTGGATAGGTTTTGATAGTTCTCTGAGTTCTGAAGAATTGGAAGGTGTACCCCCTACACTTGTATGTGTGTTAAGACATGCCCCTTTATGTCCTCTAACAAATGACTATGGTGAAATTTGAAAAAAAATTTCTATTTATACATATGCCCATTTTTACCTAGATATGGTTAGCATTATCAGTGTTTATACCAGATAAGAAGAGAGATTAATGTAGTAGAAATAAAACATATAATAGAGAGGGTGAGCAAGGACAAAAGTTAGATATTTCATAGATGAAGCCTTAGACGTGGAAGACAAGGCTATAAAACTTTTAGAGGAACATATAGGAAAACGTGCTCATGACTTTGGCATATGGGGGGGCGGATAGTTAAGCAAGACACATACAATATACTCCAGAGAACAAGACTGATACATTTCACTGCGTTAAATTAAGAATGTATATTTAACAAAAGGCCCATTAAGTAAAATGAGACAATGTATAATATCCTGAATATATAAATGATTTTAACTGATGCATCAGAAAAAGAAAATGGCTCGACAGAAAAAATAGGCAAAATTCTTGAAGAGGCATCGCATAGAAGAAGAAATGAATGAACAACAAATCACATGAAAAGTTGTGTGATGTTATTTGTGAATCAGAAAAAGCAAAGCAGAACTCCGCTATCTCCTTTCCCCCCCATCATGTTGGCAAACATACTTAAATGTGTGAGATCAAATGTTGACAAGGCAATGGAAAAATAAGAACTCATAACTGTGCTGGGCGAAGTGTAAATTGGTGAGACACACTTTGAATACAATTTGGCATTCTGTTTCCTTTTCTAGTTGTTCAATTAGACAATCAGACGCTCTTGGAAATGGGCATCAGGACGCAAGAATCAGCATGTTCATAGCTTAGCAAAAAAAAAAAAAAAAACAACTCACAAAAAAACCAAAAAAACAATAACTGAGGAAAATCCATGTATACTTTACCAACAGACTGGACAAATACATTGTGGAGTATGTGCACGATGGGAAACAGGATACAGCAAGAAACGTGGATAAACTCAGCTGTGGACGGGAGCAAGGATGACGCTTCGTCTCGGTCGGTTAAAGGTCATCATAAACCAATGCATAGACTATAAAGCTATTTACAAGGAGTTGTTTCTAAAGCGGCAAATCTTAATCATATATTGTTTAAGAATGCACATGCATGTAGCAAACAGTCAGATTCCATGTCTGTGAGTGGCTGTCAGTACCCCCCGCCCCCCAGGGCAGCATGGTGCCGGAGTCTAGTCTGAAAGTTAATGCGTTTAATAATCATTCTGATATGTATATATTATGCATATATTTGTTGTCTAGTTATTCTTTTGCTCTTAAAACTTCTCTTCCTTCCTTCTCTTTCTTTCTTTCCACCACTGGAATTCAGGGGACTGAGACAATCTACAAAAAAGAGCAAAAAGAGGTCTTATAGTCCATCTTCCACTCTCTCTAAAATGATAAGCTTTAAGGCCATAGTCAGAGTGAAACAATAAAAATCTCAGTGAAAGATGAATAAAAAGGTGAGATATAAGTATGATAACCTGGAAAAAGAAAGAAGCTGAAAGTTTAAGAAAACCAGAAATCCAAGAATTTAGGGGTTCAGTACAGGGAGATTAAAGGGAGCAAAATAAATATCCATCTGCACTTGGAAAGGTAAGGTGAAAAAATTTTAAACTTATTAACAATCAATAGGAACATTAAAATAATCATAATAGATCAACACATTAGCTCAGACCTTGCTGTGATCTAGTAAGTCAAGTTCAACCACAAAAAGGGCGATTAATAAGAATGAAAAGAAGATAAATAATTAAAAGGCCATTTATAAAGCAGATTAACAAATCAAAACAATGAAAGCTGGAAGGTCACTCATGATTCAAAAACCTGTTAATTTGGATCTTTCCGTGTGCCAGGAAAAATGCTTGCTACTGGCAATCAAAGCTCAGACATTAAAGGACAGGAAACTCATGTCCGTGTTAAATAATTCAAGGGTAAATAATAAGACATTAAGTATTTAAGGAACAAATTAGACACAAATTTTAAATGACTGTAAAAGTGAGAGATAAAAAGGCGTTGAAATCCTGAAAGCGTAAAAGGTTAGTAGGAGAGAAAACCAATTAAGGTGCCTTTAAAGCGGCGTCTGAGGGCCACGTCGAGAAGCCAGGAGGCTTCGGGGTGAAGAGCCGATTCCATGTTCTCTCCTCCCCGGGGTGGCCCTCAGCCCCGCAGACCTGCCTCCCACGGGCCCGATTTGTCAAACGGGAATCATGAAAGTTCCTGGGGGTGCGGGCTTTGTGAGCATCCAATGAGATCATGAATGGAAGCAATTTGCGCAGCACCTGATTGAGGTCAGCTCTCAACAATAGCTAACTTCCCCTAAAATAAGTCCAAAGTGATGAAGTTTGGAAACTGTCGGACTGAGGAAAGAAAACGAGTCCACGGGAAGGCAGCCAAGGCTCATGTTTTTTGCTCAGTCAGGTCTGTGGCTGAGCCCACCTAGGACTGGGTGGGGGTACTGGGGGACAAAGAGCTGGCCCCAGTGGGAGGGGCATAACCTCTGACCTCTTGCTCTTGCCTGTGAGCTTTTCCAGGTTTGGGCCTCTGGGGTCTGCCCCGGATTCTGAGATACTCAGAGGTGGGCCTGAGGTCCTGCCCAGTGTCCCCATCCCCCACACCCTCATAATGGCGGTCAGCCCTATTTAGGTTCCCAATTCCCCAACCCCTCAAGCCCGCTAAGAGTCTCTTTGAGTCTCCTTTGGGGCCTCTTCTTGTCAGGGTGTAGGAAAGAACACAGGCCCCGACAACTGAACTCAGGATCAGGCCCCCGTGGCATCTCAGCCACTCATGCCAACATTTCCAAGTGTTCCTCCAAATGTCCTGCTCAGGGTCAGCTCGCTTGTCTCACCGTTTAATCAAGGTGGCTGGTGTGCTTGGCAGGGCACGCTACGAAGTCACTACTGAGACCACAGAGCCATTGGAGACAAATGAAAACAATCTGTCTGGGTGTGGGTTTTTTCCTGTTCCTCCTAAACTTTGCGCTCAGCTTTACAATCTCATGGAGAGAGGGGTGGGGGAGGAATTTTATTTTAGGATGCGAATAATCCTGGATGATTTGCACACTGGCATTTGTAGATTGCATGGATATATGTGAAAAGTGAAAAAAAGAGAGAGCAAATTGGCAATGGTCTGTATCAAATCACAGAGGAGAACAACTTTCAGGGATTGCTAAGGCGGAAAGTAGTATCTTAAGTGATCTTACAGTCAGGAATATTGGCAATGTCAAGAGTGTTCCATTTTATCCTCCAGCGGGAGCAACATTTGCAAGCAAATTTGGCAGAGTAAAAGATCCTAAAGTGCATTCTTAACTCTCTACATTTTCTTTCATGTAAACTGCCAATAAAGAAAATTAAAGAACTGAAGGGGATTCAGAGGGAGAAAAAATGCTGGTTTGCTGTCTACTCAGCGCTGGAGAAAATTAAGAAGGCAGTTGTATGCATCCGCATAACACCAGAGGATCTTTCTCTCTCTCTTTCTTTCTTTCTTTCTTTCTTTCTTTCTTTCTTTCTTTCTTTCTTTCTTTCTTTCTTTCTTTCTTTCTTTCTTTCTTTCTTTTTCTTTCTTCCTTCCTTCCTTCCTTCCTTCCTTCCTTCCTTCCTTCCTTCCTTCCTTCCTTCCTTTCTTTCTCTTTCTGTTAAGGTCAAAATCCTCCAGAGAGCATCTATGAGCTCTGCCTAAAACAGCAGAAATAATCCCAGAACAGAGATTTTGTACTTTGTAAACTTGGAGCTGGAATTTAAAAAAAAAAAAAATCTATTGGTCTGGTAAAAACATGGCGATCTGAGGCCATATATGCATACATATATTCTTCTCACACATTCCTCTTAAAATGACCATAGATGAGGAAAGGTTTGTACCATCATTGGAATTCCAGAAACTTCAAAACCTTTTTTACTAGCCGTGAAGTTAAGATGACACTGGGGAAAGATAATGCATAGAATTTCAAGAGAGGTAATTTTGTCCGTCTGGGTAAAACCTCTCCCTTCCAAATTTCCATTGAAATGCCCAAAGAAATATGAAAATAGGAGGGGAAAAATCGATCTAAGCACTTAAAAGGGGAAACTGTCATCCATGTGCCAGAAACTGTGGGGAGATTCCATAGGACCGACACACAGAAGATCGGGTTGAGAAGAGAAGCAACCACCTTGTCACCGGAGCAGCCTGGAGTCACAGCAGCTTAGCCGGGGAGTGATGGAGGCAGTCAGCCACGGAGCGGGGGAGGGCAAGCGAGTAGCTTCCAGGGTCCTAGCAAAATGCTGACAAGAAGCAGGAGGTTATTCCAAGCTGGGCTTGTAGTCTCCATAAAGCCCAGACGGCAGGCTACGAGTAGCCGTCGTGACCTCTAGAAGGAGTGTTGCCTCCTCCTTCTTGCCTGGGTTGGGTTGTGTAGCCAGCCCAAACCTCACTGAATGGGGGGCCAGAGTCATGGGCTTTGGTAGACCCGTAAGTGTCCTGGGAAGCTGCTAGGGGTTTTGAAGGGCCAGCTGTAGAAGGGCATCCTACTTGCTTGATAACCAAAGAACCAAGGGTTGGCTGCCATCAGAGGGACACTTTTTGCAAAGGCAATGGGCATTGCCTCGGGATGCACACTGTGGCAATTTGTAAAGTGACCCCATTTCTATAATTAGTGTGTCCCTTGTCCCAGGCCCTACTGCCTCCTCCTGCCTCCTCCTGCCTCCTGGCTCGCTCCCATGTGCTCGGGCGTGTAGAGGGTGTGCGCAGACGACAGAGAGTTGCCTTTCCTGTATGACCCTGCTTTTCCTGAGGCCTTTGTCTCGTCCTTCATTCTTTCTCTGGTCTCCCACGACCTGTGTTTTTGATATCACAGCCAGACAGCAGCTACTTTTACCTCTTTCTTTCCGTGGTCACGTTCTTGTTCGGAAATAATAAGGAGAGAATAATCCAGCTCTTGCCTAGAAACGGTTGGGAGCGAAACATAAAGATGGAGTGACTATTGGCAGGGCAGGGACATAGGGGTCAACATTTCAGAGATACTATTCTGCCACAAACGTGGTCTGGTCTGTCCCTTACCTTGCTCTTTGTGGGTTTGAAAGCCTAAGTTCCAGTCCTATCTACCTCTAGTTCTCCAGAGAAACCGAAGCGGTAGCCAATTACTTATGGTAAATCCCTTTATTATATATATCAATATATAAGATAGTTACTATATATTATTATTAATTACATAATATATATAATAACTATCTTGTCTCGTGGGTCTCCAGCTTGACAACTAACGATCCTAGGGCCGCTCAACTTCCATAATCTATTATATATACATTACATATATAATAGATAATTACATAATAATATATTATAATATATAATATTTATAACATACCAAATATTACAATATTTATATAACAATATAAAATAGATATTATACTATATTTTATATATGAATATTCTATATTATGCTTACTTAATATGTTATATATAATAATAGACTTATTATCTATGTGTATATATGTGTTTATGGTATAGATACATATAATAAAAAGGTTATGGAGGCTGAAAAGTCCCAAGACCTGCGGTTGGTAAGCTGGAGGCGCAGGAGAAAAAGTAGTGTAATTCCAGTCCAGGGCAGAAGGTTTGAGAAGCACGACGCTTCTGGTAGAAGTTCCACCTCGAGTCTGGGTCTGAAGGCAGGTGTGGCTGACGGCCGAGCTCGGGGACAGTCAGGAAGAGAGCTTTTCTCTACTTGTGGGAGAGCCTTTTTGTTCTATTCAGGTCTTCAAGTGATTGAATGGGGCCCACCCTCGTCGAGGAGGGCGCTCTCCTTTACTCAGCTAGAAACCCCCTCACAGGCACACCCAGAATAATGTTGGACCGAATGTCTGGGCACCTGGTGATCTAGCCAAGCTGACACAAAAAATTAACATCACACCGATCCTGTGTCAATGAAATGAAATATTGTTGGTTTCTACCACACGAACACTTGCCACAGTAAGAAGAACAGCCAGAGAGGGCCCTCACCCTGGCTCCTCTGGCTGTTCCTGTAGTTGTGTGTTAGCTGATGCAAGGTTTCTAAGGGTGCTGCCAAGAAAGAGAAGCTGCCCAGGCCTCCTGGATGTGCGCACCAGGGTCTCTGACTCAGGCCACATCAGAAGATTCTTGGTATGGGTCAGTTTTATAGTTTCTCTTAAAATGGAAGATTACCAGCCAATTATTCATTGGCTCGTCCAAGCATGTGCTACAATTGTCCCCCAGCTGCGGGTAAGTAAAGAAGGAGAAATAAAGTCAACCGTTGGCCATGGGGCAAAAGTTCCGTTAACATTGGCACCCCCCACCGGGATCACAGACCCGTGTAGACGAATACCGTGACCTTGAAGGGAAAGAAGAAAACACTCCAGTACAGCGATTCTCAACCAGGGGCGGCTTGGTCCCCAAGGGCCATTTGGAACTATTTGGAGATAATTTGGAGTTGTCATAACTAGAGGGGTGCTACTGGAATCTGGAGCGTAGAGGCAAAACATCCCAAAATGCACACGACATTCCCTTCCACCAACAAAGAATCATCTGGCTCAAAACGCTCACAGTTCAAGTTTGAGAAACTGCGATCTACCGAGAACAAACAATATTCTTCACTTTTCACTGCTGCCAGGATGGCATCTCTCTTAAGACACTCCTCGACACCTGTTTGGTCGTAAGGACGCGTGCCTTCCTCTGCGTCCTGGAGCCCTTGAGCCCATTCACGGTCTGACACTTTGCCCCGCTGTTCCGTCTCCCTCATGTGTTTGCTCAGCTAGTTTCCTTCCTCCTTCTGGTCTCCAGGAAATGCTGTGGGCTCAGAAGGGCTTTTTTCAACCACCCAGCCTAAAGTAGAATCCCTTCCCAGGGGCGTTCTGTGAGACTTGCCATATTTCTTCATCAGGGCCAGCTTTCACTGGTAACCTTTGCATGGAGAATCCCACGAGAGCAAGACCTCGGGTGGGCATCACTCCCTTCAAGGACTGCCTGGCACAAGAGAATAAATAGCCTCTGAATGAATGACATCTCCCACGTGTTTTCTGGTCACGGGAGCTGAGACCATTTCCATGGCGATATAGGCTCTTATGAGAGGAAAGGTCAAGATGTCTTTTAGTCTAAGATGTTATCATGATACACTCAACCGTGTATAAGTATTTTCATAGTTAAGAAAAGTATGTGATCAACTATGCCCAGTGTTCTTTGTTCACTCTGGATTTCTTATCTGGGTCAGAATGGTCTCTCCTAGCTTTCAAAGTCATGTTATTTATGTTAAAGCACTTCTTTTTCAGTATAAACCTCAAGATGATTAATCCAAACTGAAGGGGTTCTATATGAAACTTTATAAAACTCATATAGGAATTTTATCCACTGAATAAGAACTTGACCCATACTCTTCCTCCCGGCTTCCAAGACCCAGTGTGGCTGGCTGCCTGTCTCCTCTGTTCTCACGGGGTTCGAGCCCCTCTGGACGTTGTGGATCCCCCAACAGCTAGCACTTCTTATCTCTCGGAGCCCTTCACACTTTCCAGTCCCTCTGCCCAGAGAAGTCCCCTGTAGCCCCACACCTGTTGACACCTCATCACCACTCATGTTTCATTGGAAATATCACTGCAGGGAGAAGCTCCCTTCCTGCCCCAGACTGGGAGAGATCCCCTCATCCTATACATTGAGTCTGCATCTGCTGACCCTTCGTTAACTTTCATCGCATTTAATCGCTATCTAAAATTACTCTGTCATCGGTCTGTCTGCTGCCTGTTTCCTCTCAGGAGAATATAGGCATCAAACAGAGAGGCCTTTCTTTTCCGGACTAGTTCACTACCTGGTCCAGGTGCTCAGAAAAAGACCTCAGATTAGCAGGAACACAAATATTTGTCATGAGTGAATGAATCAATACAGGCATACACGGGAACTCAGCCAATATACTCTAAAGACACAAAGCAAAACTTCAGAAATTCTCTGTTTTTTTCTGAATTGAAAATGATATTCAGAAGACATTGTATGTCTGAAAACGAATCCCTTGTTCTGACCACCATCCCCCTCCCCAGGTCCGCGGCACTGATACTGTCTAGGTAGAGCGCTCCCTAATTCTCCAGTAGAATGCTTTGCCATCAGGGAATGTCTTAGCTCTGAGCTGTCCAGTGGTTAGTGAGCACTTGATATGTGCCTAGTGTGACTGAGGAACTGCATTTAAAATTTAATGTTTTGGGAATTTAAAATTTCATTTTATTTAAATTTAAATAACTGTATGTGGTTAATTTCCATTCCAAGTTAATATGGATGTACTTCTCCTTTATTTTTGTTTTCCTTCACCTTTTTTTTTTAGATGACAATAAACATTATGATGCTATTTGTTCAAACTTACTTCTTATGTCTCCTATAGTAACTTTTTAGATTTATTGAAATGGAAAGCTCTTGATAACTGATGTTGATTTTAAAAATAAGGAACACAGTAGATCTATAAGCTAATACCATTTATGTAAATTAATTAGAAGCACATTTATATGTAATTAATCTAACATTTTATAAGGATATGAGGTGTCTTTTATAAACATACACACATATCAGAGATGTGTAGTGTCTTTGATACATACATGTTTACATATCTTTGATACACAACAAACATGTAGACAATAATGTATGCAAAACTGGCAATGTTTCCATCTCTTAAATATTTTATCTCTTACTCATTTTCCTTGTCTAATCACAGGGGCTGAAATTCCAAACCAATGTTAAATAATGATAGTAAGAGATATTTGTATTAAAAAAGAATACACATCAGAGAAATTAGTCAAACACATTAGCTCGTGTGTCTTTAGGACTGGGGAAATGGCACCAAATTAAGAAAAGATGAAGATCAGAGTCACCATGCACAGACCGATGACAATGTGTCACGAACTGAGGAGTCTGGTTAACTCAGTTCTCCGTGTCTTGGATTGAAATATTGTATTATCACCTCATCGCTATGGACTGAATTATGTCCCATCAAAATTCCTATGTTGAGGGTGCCTGGGTGGCTCAGTCGGTTAAGCGACTGCCTTCGGCTCAGGTCATGGTCCTGGAGTCCCAGGATGGAGTCCCGTGTCGGGCTCCCTGCTCAGCAGGGAGTCTGCTTCTCCCTCCGACCCTCTTCCCTCTCGTGCTCTCTCTCTCTCATTCTCTCTCTCAAATAAATAAATAAAATCTTCTAAAAAAATTCCTATGTTGAAGCCCTAGTCCCCATTGTGACTGGCTATCTGGAGATAGGAATTAGGGTTAAATGAGGTCATAAGGGTGGAGCCCTAATCTAAGAGAACTGTGGCCTTGTAAGAAGTGGAGGAGAGATCTCTTGCCCACGTGAGGACATAGTGAGAAGGTGGCCATCTACGTGCCAGAAAGAGGGCTCTCACCAGAACCCAAATATGTTGGCACTTCCATCCTAGATTTCTGCTCTCCGGAACTGTGAGAAAATAAATCTCTGTTTTCTCAGCCCCCAAGGCATAGTATTTTATTATGGTAGCCCAAACTGACTAAGACAATCATATCCTTATTCCATGAAAATTTGGCATTTCAAAAGTTTGAATTATTCAGTACCTGGTATTTGGACAGTTGACTAAACATTTTTATAAAAAAAGAAACACAAAATTTTCTTCTACTACATATCTTACACCAAATTCCAAATGGATCAAAGATTGAAATATGTAAAAAAAAAAAAAAAGCAATGTACAATGTAGGAATATCCTAAATAAAATATTATCACATAGAATTCAGAGTTCATTAAAAAAAAAAAAGAAGCCATGATAGAGTAGGTTTTATTTTATGAAGATAGGAGCATTTTTTAAAAAAGATTTATCTATTTACTTGAGAGAGAGGGGGAGAGAGAATCTTAAGCAGACTCCACGCTGAGCATGGAGCCTGATGTGGAGCTTGATCGCACAACCCTGAGATCATGACCTGAGCCAAAACCAAGAGTCAGATGCTTAACGGACTGTGCCACCAAGATGCCCCAAGATAGGAACATTTAAACATGCTTCACTGGGTTAATAGAATGGGTCAGATTAGAAGGTCACAGATGTACAATAATACAATTAACCTGATAGGTATACCACCTCACCCCCCAGAACACTGAATAAAATTCAGCATTTGTTTTGATTAAAAGCTCTTGATAAAGTAGGAATGGAAGGAAACTCCCATTATGACATAAATGAGGCCTGTCTTAAATTGAATCAGCTCCAAATCTGATGGTAAGAACCATGAAGGGTTACCATTGAAATTAGGAACAAATATCTCCTGTTGTCATTATCACTTAACACTGGTTTGGGATTTCAGTCCCTTGTGATCAGACAAGGAAAGTGAATAATATAAAATGTTTAATAAATGGAAAATTACATTTTTGTAGATGGTGTTATTATTGGCATAGAAAACTAGAAATAATTAATACAAAATTGATTGAGTCTGATGAAAAATTTCAAAAAAGGGGAAGTTGTAAAAGAAACAAAAACAAATGTACAAAAAGAATATACTCGCTATATGTCAGGAATATGTAATTGAAAAGTATAATGGAATAATGATTCCATTCACAGAAGCATAAAAAAAAAATCTCATCTTGTAGTCACATTGACAGAAAACTGTAGGGCTTTTATGAAAAAAAAAATTCACTGAGGGATGTGAAAGAAGATCAGAATAAATGGAAATTTTGCCTAAGAAGATTATATAAAGGTCTCAATCTACTCCAAAGAAATCTATAACTTAAACAGAATTTCAGAGATGTCTGGGTGGCTCAGTTGGTTAAACATCTGACTCTTGACTTCCACTCAGGTCATGATCTCAGGGTCATGGAATTGAGCCCCATTGTCAGGCTCTGTGCTGGGTGTGGATCCTGCTTAAGAGTCTCTCTCTCCTTCTCCCTCTGCCCCTCCCTTCTCTCCCCCATCCCGCTCACGCACTCAGTCTCTCTAAATAATAAATAAATAAATAAATAAATATATATAATTTTAACAATTTATTATAATTATTTCAGAAATCGAAAATAAAGGAAAACAAAACATTATCGCAAATAATAAATGGTTGAAAGCAGCCAGTCTTTTTTTTATAATATTCAAATAGAAGGTAAAGTTATAATGAAAATATTAGGTAAAAATAAAGCCTACTCAGGAAAGTTCTTTTTACAAATGACATCAATGGTGGAGATCACAATAAAAATAGGTTAGATTAACTGCACAAAAAATTTCTTTGTTGTTGAGAAACATCATGAATAGAAATTAAAGGGCAATGACAAACTGGGGAAAATATTTGAAAACAAGGGGTTACTATCTTTAACATGTCAAGAGCTCTTCCAGATCAATAACCATATAAAAACACAATAGGCAAAGATTTCAAAAAGAAATTTCTCAGAAGTGGACATAAAAATAAACATATAAATAAACGTTACTTCACCTGAACAAAAATCAAGGAAACTAAAGTATGAAATATAACATTTACCCCCATCACACTGAGAATAAGGTCAATGTTTTCACGGCACTAAGGGAAATGGGCAATCGGGTTCATTCCCAGAGGCAATGCAAACAAACAGCTGTAAACTGTCTCCAATTCAGTTTCTCATTGTATGCCAACAGCCTTAAACTTGTGAATTTTCTTTGATCTAGCAATTCTTCCTCTAGGATTTTTTGCCTCTCACAAAAGATCGTTAAGTCAAAAGTTACCTATAAGGCTATTCTACACAAAGTCTTTCATACATCGTGAGGGAGACAATAATCAAAAGCAAAAGCAGATTATTCATACAAAGCAGATTTGTTAAATAATTTATAGAGCAATTGTTAAATGTAGGAGTATACTTCAGTAAACTAACTTATGTAGCCATATATAGAATAGAATCTTGTCCCACATATTAGTGTTCATGGACATGCAACTGTTTTTACATTAATGGATACAACACTAGAAAGATACATACCACAATATCATTCTTAGCTTTCCACTGTGGTATTAATTCTACCTGTTCCAGCCACGACAGATTATCCCAATTGTAAGGATTGTGAGCTCGATAAGAACGCTGCTGAGGACCACAGACAAAGATCTCCCAGCCAGTGATATCCCTGGTCCCCAAACCAACATGGTGTCACATTGCCAGTCTTAAGCATCTTTACAGCACTTAGGGATATCTGGAATTATATCATTTTTATTCATTTGTTGATATTACCTGCCTCATTTCTTTTTTTTAAAAAAGATCTATTTACTTATTTGAGACAGAGAGAGAGAGAGTGAGCATGAGTGGGAGGGGCAGAGGGAGAGAGAATCTCAAGTGGACTCTCCCTGCTGAGCGTGGAGCCCAAAACGGGGCTCAATCTCACGACCCTGAGATCATGACCTGAGCCTGACCTGAATGGCTGGGAAAACTTGTCCCAATTTATTGCTCACATTTTTGACTTGGGCCAAATCCCAATTTCTTCTTCTTCTTCTTCTTTTTTTTTTAAAGATTTTATTTATTTATTTGAGAGCTAGAGAGAGAGAGAAAGTGGGAGGGGGGAGGGTGGGGAGAGGGAGAAGCAGGGTCCCGGCTGAATGGGGAGCCCAACGCAGGGCTCCATCCCCGGACCTGGAGATCATGACTGAGCCAAAAGCAATGCTACCCAGGACCCCCAAGACATTTTCTATTTTTGTGTAGTCATTGGCATCACACTTTTCCTTTAATTTTGCTTTCTTGAGAGTTTTTCACAGAAGTCTCTCCCTATTCCAACCAATATGACTATTCTCTGAATTATGAATGCATTCGAATATATTGAATTTTCACCCTTTTGGCCTTTGATTTTACCCTCCAAGAACACACATTTCACATGTACACTTTTTTCCTGTGCAAACGATCTGTGCATAAACATCTTACTGCTGGGGTGTTCTTCACAAGGCTTTGCTGTAAAGGCCACTTCAAAAAATAATCGTACTGTCTAATCATTTGGAATGGGGTATATTATCAATACGAATACAAACAAATGATATAAAGTCATGAAGACAATTTTATAGACTATTTAATGACCAGGAAATGTGTCCACAACACGTGGAGCAAACAAGTAAAATCAGATCACAAAAGAGTACCTTCAGTTTACTTCTTGCAAACAATACAAGCACCTATACGATGCTCAGTCTCTAGGCTGCTCCTGAAGGACGGAACAAGTATGCAAATGGGAGTCTGAAGGTGAGGGCTTTAGCTCCTCTGAATGGTCATTTCCCAGCGTTTGGAACAGAAATGCTGACATCCTTCCCAGTGTGCTCCGAACCTCAGCCTCGAGCTGGGGGAGCAGAGAGAAGCAGGGGCAGATGGGGCTGGCTGGCATCTCAGGCCTCCCACGTACGTGTGATGTGGCTTTGGCCACCTCCTAGCCCCCGGTACCCTGTAAAAGGGGCTGATGACACTACCTTATGGATGGGACCTCGAGAAGGCTCTGTAGACGTGACTTCTCCAGAACAAACAGGGAAAGGAGTCTTGGCTGGTCGCATGTGAATGTGTTTTATAAACTATAAAATGCTAATCAAACACGGGAAACAGTATTATTACAAGCTGACCTTGCCCTACAATTTCCAAAGGGTATGGAAGAGTTTTTGTTGGTTTTCTGAAGCAAAATCAACTGGATTTAGATTTTCTGCTCTTCTGCATTTATTTATTGAGTGATTTGTTAATCCTGAAGGGAAAGCCAAGGTATGGTTTCGTGGGGGGAGTGAGTGGGAAGAGAAAATTCTGAAGAGCAAGAATGAGAGCATAGGATCAAACATGCTAGCAAGATCTGGGGATAAGGTTTAGGACAGGGATTTTTTTTCCTTTGCTGTGTGGTTTGAAGCTGGTGGCTGAATTCTGCTGACCTGCGGAAGGGAAACCAGAGCTGGGACTGGAGCCCTCCAGCCTGGGGCAAAGGGACAGAGACCCAACCAGCTCTCTCCTTCCTTCTCTGGAACCCACTGGCCACAGTCTAGACAGTTCCTTCCGCCCCCAGGGCTTCCATGGAGCAGGAGGAAAGATAAGTCACAGCAACAGAATTGGCCTTGTCTTCATTTTTCTTTACGTGGGATGGGAAGTAAAGGAGAAAGGTGAAAGAAAAGAGTCAACGTGATAGTGACTTTTTTCCCCCTGCTTCAGATGACGCTAGCCGAATCCCAAACTTTAGACACTGAGGAACGGTGATGGTCACAAATTAAATGTTTTCAGTGATACGGATTTCTTTTTTGCTTGCTATGCCTTAGTCTTTGAAAACTGCTCATGGCTTTTGTGAAGATGAGAGATTATCATTGTGAAAAACTGAGCATATCGATGAACACAGCCCAAAGCACATGACGTTCACATACAGAACTTGCACCCGAAGGTACTTATGCCCAGAAACAAACGCACAGAGAAAATAAAAGCAAAAAACCCCGAAGGCTTCCCTCTGAGACTGAGCAAAACAAAGGCGGTAGCCTTTTCTAGAGTGTTTTTCTTCCAAGAAATGTGCAGTTTTCTCAGAAGAACATTTTCGTTCATCGTGACCAAGGGCGGTATAGATCACAAGGCAGCAATTAAGCGCTCTGCTTTTGTCCCCAGTTGGCCACTCAGTGTGTGAGCCTGGGACGGTCGCTCTTCTTCTCTGGGCCTCAGTTCCCTCAACTGTGCAGTAAAAGGGGGGGACCGGGTTCCAAGAATAAACACCGCGGTCGGAGGTTTCAGAGATTGTGCCATGGGTTGTGTGTTGTTGTAAGTCCCCAGCAGGGGACAGCATTTGCAAAGTCAAATGGAAGCTCAGCCACACGCAGAACTGGGCCGGACTTGGCGAAATTGGTCATTGGAAGCCTGAACCCGTCTCTGCAGAGGACGACAGTGTCAGCAGGTGGAGACAGCGGCCTGCACGGAGGGGCTGGCCGTTGGGCTCACAGCTGCACAGGAGGGGACACCCGCCCCACCGCTGGAGCCTCCAGCCCCCTCTGACCCTGGCATTCCCTTTCCAGGGTCCTTTCTATTAGATTTGCCTTGACTGCTGAACGCTTCCTGGCTGCAGTTTGATTGATGCCTTTGGTGAGGAGGTAGTGTGTTCTGCCTCACTCACTAATTGTTTTTCTCTTCCTGTCCCTTAAATAAGGGCAGAGATGTCTGCAGGCATTTACCTCTGCCCTGGAGTGCTTATCTTCATTGGCGGTTTTCAGTAAGGTGCCTGGAAATCGAGTAGGCGCTACACCGGGGGGGACTTGGCCAGCCCCGCTCCTGGGAAGCCGTCCCGGACTCAGTGCTATTGGTCAGGTGGTTCCAGAAGCCCTGGGCATACCCCAGACCAAACCCAAACCAAATCTCCGGGTTGCACGGAGGATCCATCCACCCCAGACTCTGGGGATTTGGCGAGTTATTTATGTGGTGGTGGCAAAGGGAAGAAGGTCAGAACAGGGCTGCACTCTCCCGAGAGTGTGCTTAGTTGTACCCTCCCCAGCCCGAGCCCGCCATCTCTTCCCACCAGAAATGCCGCTCACCCTGCCGAGGACCCCTCAAATGCCTGCAGGGGCTGCTGGGGACAGGCGTCCATCAGGACAAATTGTTGAATGTTTATTGGTTCCCCGGCCCTGGGAGGAGCTGCTGCAGAGCATCTGGATCCATGAGACAAGTTTCTGCCCTTGGGGAGTTTTCAGGACGAGGCTGTAAACCCAGGACCCAAATATTATGAAATGAAGAGAGAGCGTGTTGGAGGACCCAGGAGAGAACACGCCCATGCCATTGAGACAAGGAGACATCCTGTGAGCCTTCCTTGACCTGGGGGCCCTGGAAGTGGGGAGTAGATCTTGAAGAGGTGAGAACAGCAAAGACGGGCCAAGGGGACCAACCAGTCACATTTGGGGTGGATGAACGGGGCGTGCATGGTCAACAGGGTATGAGGCGATGCAGCCCGGAGCAAGGGTGGGCGGTGCATGGTGGTGGGCGGGGAGGCGACCACGCAGCAATATTGGAACAAGTTATGGGCTTTACGTGGTTTATCGTAGTTATCCAGGGTTAGAAAGTATGTGGGCAATTAGGCGTTCTGTACTGTTTGTGGATGTGGACGCCATCACATTTGTTTTTGTTTTTTATGTGGGCAGCTTGGCACCAAGCATCAAAATAAAAAAATGTATACACTTGCGATGTGACCGTCAGTCCACGTCAGGGAATTTCCCCTAAGCAGATAAGCACACACATGTGAGAGGCATATGTGAAAAGTTGGTCATCACAGAACTGGGTTTTAATAGTTAAAAATTATAAAAGGAAATCTATGTGTTCTTTAAAATGGAACTCAAATAAATAGTGATACAAGAACCATTTGGTAAAAAGTAATATGTATCATGGCGAGGGGCTCGTATGTTGTTCAGTGCAACAGACAACTTCTGGAACAGCAGTACATAGTGAGACCTTTTACAAGTTGTCTACGTGTATGTGAGCGAGAGCGTATACCCACGCGGAGTGGTCTGAAACAGTGCTCACCAAAAATTAACACACACATATGATGATTTCCTTCGTCCTTCATGTGCTGTCTTAACTCTTTTACAACAAATGTGCATGCCATTTTTATAAAAACTTTCCAGAGAAACAGAACCACTTGGATACTGGCAGACGGGTGGGGGGTTGGAGTTTTAGAGATTTGATTGACATGAGTATAGAGGCACAAATCTAGAATCTGCAGGGTCAGCCAGCCGGTTGGTGGCCCCAGGGAAGAGCTGATGTAACAGAACAAGTCCAGGGGCCATCTGCTGGCAGAATTCCTTCTTCCTCAGACGATGTCGTGTTTGTTTTATTCAGACCTTCAACTGATTGGGTGAGGCCCACCCACATTCAGGAGGGCAATCTGCTTTGCTCAAAGTCCACTGAATTCAAATGTTAATCTCATCCAAAGAACACTTGCACAGAAATAGGCAGAATAATAGTGGGCCAAGTATCTGGCACTGTGGCCCAGCTCACTTGACACATAAAATTAACCATCCCAGGGAGTGCCCAGGATACACTGGTGTTGGGGCTGGTTGTGGACTCCCTGAGAGTTTCAAAAGGATCATTCCAGTAGGTGCTCATGACATAGGGTGCAGGGGACATGGAGGGGTCACAAGTAACAGCAGGTGCTATGTGGGATTTGTTTTACTTGGCTGGCTAGAGACAACTGGAATCTCACACAGAGTTCCTGAATTGAAGAAAAATCTATAAAGAAAACTGAGGAATGTGAGTTCTTTTCCTACCTTGGACAGAATTTGAGCTTTAGTGAACAGGGGCAGGCCGGCCAGGAAAACAGCAAGACACCTCCTGCGTCTCTGCGGCTCTGTTTCCGTGTCCTTCCAGACACCCCTGCATGTCCTTCCCTGCGACCAACACACCTGGCTAGAAGCCAGGGCTACCTATGGGTTTTAAAGGTACAACATGCAAACATGCTCCCTGTGTTCAAAAGAGAATTTTGTGCTTTCCTGGTGTTTTTTTTTTGTCTCCTTTTTGGGCCTCGCTGCAGGAAAAGTGGACACAATTGCTGGTTTAGGTGAAATAGACCCGGCGTTTATTTCTGTCAAACTGGGGGGCTGCTCTGCTCACCTCTGTGGAGTAGAGCCCCTTGCCTCCACTCAGGTCCTGCTGCTATCTTTCCTCAGCAGCCTTCCGAAGAGGGGCCCAGCCTTTCGCCCCGTGGCATTTGTGGTCCTGAGGGTGTCCTGAGCTCCCCGCAGCCTGAGGCTTTCCATACAGTGGAACCAGCTGGGGTGTGGGGCTCCGGGGGCTCCTCGAGCTTTGCGGACACAGTGTCAAGTGTTCCCAGGACGATGCCTGAGGGAGCCCCTCTGTCCCCCTCCCCCCCCCCCGCCACTTCCACTGGCAGGGGTGTGCGCTGATTAAAGCAGAGGCGGGGGAGAGCGCCGTGAGCACGGCTCAGCGCAAGGCAGCCCCTCCTCGGAGCCCCTCCAGGTGCAGCCAGGCTCCTCTCCCACAAGCTGTGAGTCTCAACGACAAACGGCAGAGGCTCTAAAGCTAGGATCTGAGTGTGAGTTGTAAAAATAATGGTAAATAAACCCAAGCTAGCAAAGCACAGCGGCAGGGGCAAGTCCTCTTAGTATCAGAAGCTGAGCGCGCTCCGGTGGAGCTGCGCTGCAGTCGCCGAGGGTCTTCCTCTTCCCGCGCACCCTGGGCTTTGCACACTCTGTGAGCGCAGCGGGGAGGTCATGGGCGGTCTCTGCTCTGGCTCTCTTCTTGCTTCCTCCTGCAGTGTTCGGTCAGCGGCCCCCCTGGGCAGGGAACCTTCAGTCTTTGCACTTCTGGTGAAGATCTCTTCTCAAAATGGGATTTGTAGACCAAGTGCCTTCGAGTTGCCTACCCTGGCCCGGAAGCCGTGGTCTCCTGACAATTTCCAAGTTACATGTGTAGCTTGGGTGCGTGCAAAAGCAGAGACTCACTCACGGCGTGTCAGCTGGGGTCAGGAGGCGTAGGGAGCCGGTGAACGTGAATTTGCAATGGCCGGCTGCCAGAGCTGTGCGGAAGGTTTGCAGACAACCTGCGGGAAACTCTGCCTCTCCGAACAGACCTTTCCGTTGTCGGCCTCCCACCCTCCCATCTAAATCTGCAATGCTCTTCCCCTTCCCTGACATTTATGTTGTTTGCACTTGTGTCCATCTAACACAGTGTGGATGCTTAGCTTACTTCCCTGTTCATTGTCTCTCTGCATCGGCGCCCCCCCGTGACACCTTCCTGAAGGTGGGGGTTTTCGTTTGCTTCTTCGGTGTCCTAACCCCGGAGGTTGGTCCAGCAGCTCTCAATAAATACTGGCTGAGTCATGAATGAATGAACAAATTTCAGTACCTTGGTCCTAGGTCTGTCTTTTGTACTTCACATAATAAATCTCATCGAATCCTCTCTACATTGGAGATAACTTGCTAGTTCTTTGTTATTTATGAGGTAGTAGCAAACACCCATTCTCACCGACCTAAGGCAAGCTAGGTTATCAGTCTCTACAGGAAGGGAGGATTTATTGAACAAAACACTAATATAGAGGAGCACGCAAGCCCTGTGCTAAGGGCTGTACAGATACAAGCCCACGAAATCCTCTTTTCAGCCCCTGAGGTAAGTACTATAGTGATCAGCCCATTTTACAGATGAGGAAGGGAGGCTTGGAGTAGGTAAGCACAGTGCTCAGGAGCATACAGCTGGGATGTGGCAGAGGAGCCTCAGACCAGGAAAGGGGGTACTGAGGGTGAATATTAAACTCTAAATTTCTTTTTTTTAATTTTTTAAAAAATGTTTTATTTATTTATTTATTTATTTATTTATTTATTTATTTGTTTATTCATGAGAGTCAGAGAGAGAGAGAGAGAGACAGAGGGAGAAGCAGGCTCCCCGCAGAGCAGGGAGCCCGATGCGGGACTCCATCCCAGGACCCTGGGACCATGACCCGAGCCGAAGGCAGACGCTTAACCATCTGAGCCACCCAGGCGCCCTAAACTCTAAATTTCCAGAAGCTCACTTTTCAATTAGTCTTTTCCCCTCAAAATTGTGTCAGGGCCCTTGCTTGAGTCTTCCAACTCAACTGATGGTACCATTCAGGTCTTCTGCCCACAGCAGGCAAGCTCGGCTGGTGGAAGGGGAGAGAGAGTGAAGACAGAACCAAGGCATGGCTCTGCAAGCGTCTGCTCACGAGTTTGCTCCCGTTGCACTGGGTGAAGCCAGGCGGCCAAGACGAGCCCAATGCCGAGGACAACTCCAGAAAGTCGAGCCAGTTCTATACTCACAGGCAGCATATAAACACGTCCCATTCTCTTTGATTCTGCCCCAACTTAATCCATTAATTCAGCATAATCCCATTCAAAATCCTAAAGGAATCTTTGGAGGAATTTTACACAATGAGCCTGAATTTCCTAAGTAAGCAAGGACGAATGTTCAGGATAAAGTAGAACTTTCCCTGAGGGGTGTGAAAATTTATTACCAAGCTTCAAACAACCCAAGCAACTGCACCAGCACCAGAATCAAGTGATTGGAACGGAAATCCTAAGACTCAGACTTGTCTGAGTGTTTATGTGCATGTGTCTGCTAAAATCTAGCATGTGCTAGAGATGGAATTTCATATCAGTGAGGCAAAGCTGGATTAGTCAGAGATAAATATCAGGACAATAATGTCAGGGGAGGAGCGAAGCCAAGTGTCTCTTTAGCATTACAACAAAAGAAAATACAATATAATATATTAAATAATTAAAAGTAAAATTTAGATAAAATCACAAAACATAAGTGAATTTACAGAATAATGAGGTAGGGCAGGCCTTTCTAAGCATGGTACTAAAGGCAGAAATCATAAACAAAATGCTTGATAGATTTGTATTTCTTTTTTTTTTAAGATTTTATTTATCTATTTGGAAGAGAGAGACAGCTAGAGAGGGAACACAAGCTGGGGGAGTGGGAGAGGGAGAAGCAGACTCCCTGCTGAGCAGGGAGCCCCATGCGGGGCTCGATCCCAGGACCCCGGGATCATGACCTGAGCCGGAGGTAGACGCTTAATGACTGAGCCATCCAGGTGACCCATAGATTTGTATTTCATAAAAATGTAAAGAACCATGAATTAAGTTTTTTAAAAATTGAAAAAAGAAAACATATATTTGTAAAATATATGGCAGACAATGATTCAGTGTACATATTAAAAGCACCTACAAATTAACAAGGAAAATATAAAAACATTTTGGTGAATAATGTAGCAATCAGCTTACAGGGCATACAAAATAACTCCTCTCAGATACAAAGAACAAAAATTGTTCATGACATGTACAATGATTCTCTTTGTCTTGTTATATGTCTTATATTCAGTTACTTTAATTTCTTTTTGTTTTTCATTGTTTCTAATAGAAAATAGTTTAGTTTTACTTAAGCATAACTCATAGAGCTCTAGCTTTGTGACTTCTCTATTGTTTCTAGAAATGCGATGGTCAATTTGATTTTTTCAGAAGTTCTGAAGTACTCCATTTTCTATAGTTTTATAATTTCATTCTGAGAATTTATCCCTTCAACACATTTAGAATTTATTTTGTATGCAATCAGATGTGGAACTGGCTCTATCCAGCAGCCTTAATAGTTATACATACGCATTCGACATTTATTCTTCTTCTAATTTGTCATATTAATGGGCACCCATTTGTCCCTTTAACACAATTCATTGGAACTTTGGGTGGGCTATATGGTTGTCTTATTAGACGTCGTTACTGCTTTAGAACACGTGTTTATATCTAGTGGTGTGATCAACCCCACATGTACCTCCTTTTCAATGTTTTAATACATCTTCACACTGTTTTCCGAAATCAGCTTTGTAAATTTCCAGAAGTTCCTGATATAGGCATAGATGTGGGAACAGTGCAAGTGCAGACGCATGTGCATATTTGTAGCTTGCTTGTAAGCCGAATGGATGATTCAGTGGGGAGGGATAGGGTTCAGATTCCAAGAACATAGGACACAATATATTTGGTGATGTTCCAGTTAGAATCAAAGGCGCAACCAGATGGGTAGCTTTGGAGAAAATGAATAAGACGGCTTGGGTGTCAGGAGAGACGGCAGTGAGGAAAGAGGGAAACAGAGGCACGAGGTTGCCAGAGGAGGGAGTGGAGGGAACCCTCCCCGAGAACTGGGAAATGGGGTGCAGAATGAGCAAGAAGCTTGTTCCAATGGAGAGATTTTTCAGGAAGTGGTGTCACAAGGGGACATTGTGTGGAGCAGTAGAAGTATTGGGAGAAAATGGGAGGAAAGAGCATTCATTTTGCCAAGAACCCACGCCTGAGAGCACGGGGTGGTACCAGGGATGTCCTCTAAGGGCAAAAATTCCCTGTCTCAGTGCAAACACACGAGTGCTCGTTCCCGCACTCCAGCTGGGGTGCATCTTTGCTTTTACAGTGAACAAATCCTGGGGAACGATGCAGGGTAGTGGCCCAGTGGGAGACTTCTGAGATGGCCTCAGGTATTGTCTGCTCACTAGGAATGGACTTCTGTGAGCACAAGTGGGAAAAACACCTCAGGAGAGAGTGGAGAAGAAGGGGAGGCAAAAACAGGCTCTGAGTTTCACTTCTGGGGCTCCATTCAGAGGCATGACCTCATATGTGTTTATAGCATCCTCATAAGATGAGTAGGACGTGGCTATCAGCATCTGAACTTGACGGAGAGACGAAGAGTCCACAGAGGTCCCTGGAGGTCAGAAGCCCTCTCCTGAGAGGTAGGGATTTATTACAGTAATCAGGAACACAGCAAGGTGGGTGAGGGGCCTCAGAGGTCTACAGAGTCTTAAAGAGAGGGATCATTATTCTTAAATGCAAGAGACTATCATCACTGAGACACGAATGTAAGATGTTTAACCAGTGCGATCACTTTTATGGCTCTCCCTGAATTTAATCATCTCATTTGCATGTGTTGACAGAGACTCAGAAGAGAGCTCTCACCATCAGTGGGCACAGCCCCATCTCAGGATGAAAGGTTTCAACTCATGGCTTTGTGCCCGGAGAGGAAATACAAGTCCCCACTTAGAGGAAGGTGTGCTTCATCCAGCAACAGGAGCTGCTTTGGCACTGGTGACTTGAACTTGGCTGGACAGTGGATGGAACGGGTGCGGGGGCCAGGTGTGCAGATGAAGGAGCCGGTGGTGCAGTGACTGGAGGTGGAAGAATTTGATGTGCTTTGGGCGGAAGCCCTGGCTGGCTTCAGCCTCCTTGCGGCGAGTCGCCCTGTGGGGCTCTGCCCGTCCTAACAATGATGGAAAGCTGCCCAGAGCCCCGCAGCAGACGGGCTCGCTCATGCAGTCTGGCTTCTGTGTGTGCTCCACAGAACGTTCACCCTGAGCACTCCCAAAAATTTCGGCTTGGAGATTTAACCTTTCCTTGTGGAGGACAATGTGGGCCTCCTCATCACCACCCCCGAACTCCAAGGGCTCCAGGGTCAGAGACTGGCAGCATTCCCCAAGCACTGGGACGGCCCCCCCCCGCCCATCCCTCCCCGCCCCCGAGAACGCCCAGCTGCGGTTTTCACTATGCAGTAGCTGGGGAAAACTACAATAAGAAATTGATAAGGTTTCGTTTTTTGGATGGAAGCTCAAGTTTCCCTTGATTTTCTTTTTCCTTTGTTTTATCCCCAGCAGCCCTGGCGTGACTCTCCAGCAGTAGAGCAAGGGGAATTGGGAACTGCATCCCTGACGTGGCAGGTACTGAGGTGCCTTGCCTGTAACTCGTGCCCGAGAAGGTGTTGACGGGTGGATCACTTACATCCTCTGTATTCATTTCTTTCATGCATGAAGCAGCCGTAGAGCAGACCCAGAATCCCAGTGGGTCAGTGTTAAGAACCCATCAACTCTCATGTTTGTGCTCTGTGTTCCTTTCATAAGACACGTGAATTCTCACCTTGCTCGTGCACACGACAGCCCTGCCAAGGCTGTACTGAGCAGGGGTTGACAAACTCTTTGTGTAGAGGTTTAGATCCTAACTATTTTAGCTCTGTGGGTCGAATGGTCTCTGCTTCAACTACTCAGCTCTATCATGTAGTGTGAAAGCGACCCTGGGCACTATGTACATGAATGCATGTGCTGTGTTCTGATTAAACTTTATTTATAAAAACAGGTAGCAGGCGGCACTTGGCTGATCCCTGGATAACGATGACCTGACATTGCCCAACAGGAAGGTAAGACTCAAAGAGCTTATGTCTTGTTTCTTTGTGTAGTCTTCTTACACTTAAACTCATTTTTAAAAGGATTTTTATGCTAATTTCTGATGCTAATTATCATGGACTCAAACTTAAGTGTTCACAATAATCAACATTTGGTAATGACAGTTACCCCCGAGCCCACCCCATCTGGATCTAGTTATCCTACTAAATTATCCTACTAAAGCCACTGCCCATTGTGGTAGGACAAGTGATTCATGCAAGAAATAAGCTAAGCTGGGGGCGGGGAGGGGCTCAGCATTGCTCATAACCCGGAGCCAAATGATGCCAGTAAGGACCACAACAATGGAAGGGTAGCTCTGCTTTACGAGCTTCTGTTTGTGCCAAGGCCTATGCTATGCCCACTGGCCCTGCCAGTCACTCTCCTTTCATTTACAAGGTCCAGAGCACCTAAATGAACTCCTCAAAGTCATGCACAAGGTCACGTGTAGGCGCACAGGACCCCACACTCAGAAGAGCCCCATTTATGCTTGGTTTCCTGCTCCGTTGTCATCATTTTGAAGAGCTTACCAAATTCTGAACAAAGGGCTGGTCCTGCTTACACGGCCCATAAGACGGGAGCTGGGACTCAAACACAGCTCCTTTCACAAATGTGTACTCAGAGCTGACATCGGCCCCCAAGTAATGTATTGAGTGGGTGAGGATGTGGGCTCAGCTTCTCTGGGATCATGTATTTGCCGGGGAAAGACAGAAATGTGCTCAAGGGACCAAATCCACGTGATCTGAATCAAAGAGGCAAAACTCAACATGAAAATAGTTTTTAAATCGTATGGTCCAAGAGATCACAAATGTGGAAGTTAGTTTTCACTGTGTACGTGTCCACTCCAATTACCTGACGTAATCCTTCTAGTTTCCCTTGAAGTGGACATTGCTAGCTCATGCTTTGATGAGGGGACCGAGGACAGTGAAGGAAGGTGGCAAGGCAGACCATAGATCCGTCCAGTGTTTCTTGGGCAAAATGGAAAGGACCGGGTTGCAGGTCTCATGTCAACATCTGAGTTTATGTGTGGTTCCTGCTTGTCCACCCTCCTGTCCACCCACAAACAGTTGAAGAGAAAAAAAAAAAAAACCTCTTTCCTCCAAAAGAGCCCCTCCTCCCTTTCATCTGTTGGAGTAGATGATGTGGCTTTTGGTCCGCTGGGTTTCTCTGGGAAAGATTCAACCAGAAAAGCTTTGCATGCTCTCCAAAGGAGACCCCCATAAAACTTAAGTAGACGCCAACATTTTTCCTGGAAAATACCCACTCTGATGTGGCCGTTCGCGATGGTTCACATTGCTGCCTCAGCAGCAAGAAAAGCTGGCTGCCCCCAGATTCATGGCAGGGATTTCAGGCCCATCAGTCACAGGGAAAACATTATTTCAATGAAGCCCTTTCCAGAATTTGAAAAAGGTGAGAGTGCCCTTGGGATGGGCTCTGGTCCGGAAGCCATAGTGAGCCAGCTTGTGAGAAGTACCTTGCAAGTGCTAGGTATGATGCTGTGCCTGCCCTGGGGCCCTGGGAATTCAGCACCAGGCCATGCTGAGCCTGGAGGAACAGCCGGGGCCGTGGGGGCAGCCGGCTCCCCCACAGACTTGCCCTGCGACCTGCAGCAAGAGACCTTCCTTCGGTGGCACTCCCGTGTCTTCCTGCTGCCACTAACGATCTCAACAGTTGCTGTGGGGGTAGGGCAGACTGTAGCAATACGAGAAAGCAGAGCAGACGTGTGAGTTTAAAAAAAAAAAAATCCACGGAGAGTGAACTGTATTAACCAAACCTGAATGCTGGAGATTCGTGTGCATTTCTTGCCCCGGAAGGCGATCCCGTTAGGACTGTGGGATTGCCTGCAAGGAGGTTACCCTATAGGCTGAAGGTACTCAGAGTCCCAGCAGGAATGATGGCACCATCCGGAGGAGGCAGGTGCACCGAGACCAGAGAAGGGTCTGTTGACAAAGGGGCCCGTAGGTCGTGGAGACCGATGGAGGGGTGGTGAGGTTCCCCGGGGCGTTCAGCTGCCGACAGGGGCAAGGAAAGGTGTTTTTTCCAGAACCTGCCGAGAGCTCCAGCTGGAGGAGGGGTGAATTGGAGGCACAGGAGGGACCAGGCGGGGGTGGGGCAGGGAGGTGAAGGCTCGTTTCCCGCCCCCGAGACACACACACTGTCTGTCCGCTGCTTGCCGGAGCCTACGTGGACCCAACCAGACCTCCGAGGGCAAGAGAGCCCACTCATGCAGTTGCTAAGAGTCTGCCTTTGAAATGCTAAGCAGGGTGGAAAAGGGGGGCGGGTGGGGGTCTGCAGGTGCCAGTGGAGAATATTGACACCAGTGACACTAAAAAGCAGTGGTTCCCAAGTGTGGCTGATTCTGGCGTGCATCTGGCGCTGCGCATATGTCCAGCTGGCTCTTAAGTGTGCTGATTTAGGAGCTCGGCTCTAGGATGAGCTTCCCCAGGTGCACCTGACGGTCATACAGATGTGGAGACCACAAAGATATTCTTTGAAAACATTCCCTTCCCCGGCCTGCCATGCATCTGCCGCAACACATGGGCCGCTAAGACTTGATCTGGAGTGTTTGCCTCACTGCCCCCCACCCAGTTCAGAAGAACCAGTGCTGCTCGAACATCTGCGTGGTGGATGGCTTTTCTGCATGCGATTTGCTTTCTGTCTCCTGCAAATTCCTATAAGATAAAAGATTCTGTAAGAATCAAATATTTTCGTATAACTTCAAGGCGATCCTGGGGGAAATAGTGTAAGAGAGCAACTGTTAACAGGCGAGGTCAGTTTTAGAGATTCCTGGGCCAGGGAAGGAAAAGAGGAAGGAAGTGAAGCCATCTATGCTGGTAGCTGACTGTGGGGTCGGTGGTTCCATGCTAACCCATTTCACAGACCAGCCGGGTGAGGTCCAGCACGGGCTGCATCACGGCTTCGGAGAGCTCTAGGGACGTCTGCCTGTGTGCACCCCTTCCTCCATTAAAAAATACTAAAAATTATGTTTTACAACTACGTTGGTATAACGGTGAATATAACCCAATTCACTTTTTCTTCTTCTGATTAAAAAAAAAAATGCTGACATTCTGTGGGCCCCTAAGATGGTCGAGGGCCATAAGCATGGTGCTCAATGTGCCTACAGGAGAAGTCGGCCCCGAGCGTTAAGCGGGGCGCACCTTCAAGCACACGGCTGGAGAGCAAAATTCCAATCAGATGGCAGGCTCTGGAGCTGTGGGTCCCAACCTGACCGCGCCTGAGGATGAACCAGGGGCTTCCAAAAGTCTCCGACGTCAGCTTGCATCCCAGACCAGTGAATTTCTGGGGCTGGAGACCGTGCACCCGCAGGTCCCAGCTAGCAGGCAATGCCAGGGTGTGACGCAGTCAAGAACCACACGTGGAAGTCCCGGGTCTCTCCTCTTCTGTGTGCTGCCTCCTCATGGGCATACAGAGGACGTGGCTTATGTCCACGCCACGCCTCCGTGGTCCAGGGTGAGGATGCGTGTTTAGATGAACGCACAGACTCCCATCATCTGCCCCTGCTGCTCCCGCCAGCCGGTTTCCTCCCTCACGACCCCTCACTACAGCTGAAATGGGGCTCCTCCCAGTCCTGGAGGCAATTTCCCAAGCTGGTATTCTCGTCTTCAGCCTTACGGCATGGTGGTCCTCCACGGCTGAGCCAGCTGATGGACACCCTTGAACCTACCTGCCTGTGGCTGTCCGTCCACAGAGCCGGCCAGCCAGCAGAGCACCATGGGCTCTCTAGGGAGCCGGGGCTGGGCCCCCCTGGGTAGTGTCCCTGCCCACAGCCCGACACCCCAACACACACTCTGTGCAGAGGATGTGTGCTCGCCGCTGTGTCCCTTCTTGTCACGTCCACGTTCACTCCAGTATTGCTTTTGATCACTTACAACTCATTTCGCCTGGACTCAGATGCTCAGGAGAGGGAGACGGCCCAGGCGTGAAAAACCAGTAGCCTGTGTTTAGGCAAGAGAACATATAAAGTCAGAATGAAGAGTCTCCCTACAAGATCTTCTTGTAATAAAAGGAAACCCGCAGAGCACATCACCTGGGCCTAACAGCACCTGTTTACTCAGTTCCTGTGTCAAGTGTTTCTTTTATGTGCTAATAAGATTGTTGGAACAAATTCCTAGCAGCCAGCTCATCAACCGGGCTCATGTCCCAGCTTATGGCACATTTTACTAAGCTTTATACTCAGTTCCAGTGGTAGAGTTCCTCTCTTGTGTTTTCCTGCTATTTGAAGTGAAGAAAAAAGGACTCTTGTCACTCAAACACAGTCTAGGGAACATTGCCATGGATGATGAAGCCATCTGTGAGCGAGCTGTCTACCGCTGTTTCTGTGATTCATCCGCTACCTCGCATCCACTTCTCGCTTGGTGCCAGACTCCCGACCCACTGATTCTTCTCTTGGTGTCTTTCTGACCACTCCTGCCCCAGGACCTTTGCACATACAGTTCGCTGTGTCTACAGTGTTCTCCCCAGGTATATCCACAGGGCTGACTTCTGTTAGAGTCTACTCAGTTCGAGTCTCCTCTTCTCGGGAGGACTTCTCTGACTACTCCATACAAAACAGCACCTTGCCCCTGCCCACATTCTCCATTCACCCTCATTTATATTTCTTCCCAGCCTTGTAAGTGTGTTGAGATGGGTTTCTCCCCTCTCATTTTTAACTGAGTTGATACATTGGCCACCACCAAAGTGAATGTGAGACACATGCCTGATGTAGGAAAGAACGTTATGTTTCGAGGCCGGTGGCCAAGAAAGACTTCTTGAGACGTCTTTGGTGCAAAGAGGTGATTTTATTAAAGCGCCGGGACAGGACCCGTGGGCTGAAGGGCTGCACTGGGGTTTTGAGGAGTGGTCCATTATATACTTTCAAGTTGGGAGGGGGTTAGGGATCGTGTAAGTCTCTAGGGGATCTTGGAAGCAAGATTTCCAGGACTTTGAGGGGGCTACATATTGTTGGGAAAAGGTCACTTGTTACCATCTAATAAAACCTTAGTCTTGAGACCCCTCAGATGGATATCGGCGGGCCGTATGCTTGGGGGATGACTGCCAACACATATCTGGGGGCATTTGGAGATAAAGGAAATTTCTAAAGGAATTTTTATGTGTTAAAGTAGACTTACAGGGGGTGCCTGGGTGGCTCAGTTGGTTAAGCGTCTGCCTTCGGCTCGGGTCATGATCCCGGGGTCCTGGGATCGAGCCCCACATCGGGCTCCCTGCTCAGCGGGGAGCCTGCTTCTCCCTCTGCCTCTGCCTGCCTGCCTGCCTGCCTACTTGTGCTCTCTCTCTCTCTCTGTCAAATAAATAAATAAAATCTTAAAAAAAAAAAAAGTAGACTTGCAGGATCCTGGGGGTCGGGCTAAGGTTGTCTTTTGCCCTTCGTCAAGTATTAACTTTGAGGCAGTTGAGTCCCTAGAGGACGGTCACTTCAAGGCCTTGTCAGTGGGCCGTAGGTAGTAAGGAAATTTCATGATTTTTTTTTCTGACTTCATTTTCCACATCAGTGCCCATAGCCTCACACTACAGGCAGAGTCAAGGAGCATGTAGGGAAACGGCTCCATGACTCAGCTACATCAAAGAATGTGCAAAGGTCCTCCCTGCTGTTCCTTAGGTTCTACGTATGCGTGAGACTATACGTTGGCTAACTGAACGTAAACAAACAAACAAACAAAAAGAATGGGCCAAGGTGTCTCAGACTAATCCACAGTGTGCCCTGGAGAGGCAGACTCTCAGGTGAAGCCATCCAGCCACCAGGCCCGGGATGTGTGACCGGGGTCAGCTCTCTCCAGGTCTGAGGGCCTGAAGCCGAAGTGAGGATCTAGGGAAGGCTGTGGATAAAAAGGGGATGACTCTACCCCATGCCCCACTGCGACGGGCCAGTGCAATGCCCCTGGGTCGGGGGGCGGGGGTCAGAGGAGGTTCCACTCTGGTTCGAGTTTGGAGTTTTGATTCTTGCGTCAGAATAGGCATTGTAACTACTAAACTGAGATTATGTTTGGGATCATAAGGAATCACAAGATTTTGTTTGTTTTTATTGCTGGTTTGATTTTTATCTTAGTGTGAGCAGAAAAGTCTCGAGATGGCTGGAATGTTCATCTAGGGGTAGAGAAAGGACTGTGCCTCTGTAAATATGCTTTTAAAAGTGGGGGTGGGGAGAGAGGGAGAAAGAGAGAAAAGGAGGAGGAAGAAGGGGAAAGGGGGAAAAGAAGCACATTGAAGCCAAGTTGGCCGGCTTCGCGACTGCATTCATGTGCCCGTTGCAAAAGAGACCGCCAAATGTACATGAAGGCAAGGCTGCAAGAAGTCTCTGTGCTCTGACATGAAACATTGTATCCTGAGTTTTTTCTCAGCTATGCCAAGCACAGTAGCTAAACAAAGCTTGCCCGACGTTTTTTTCTATCTTAAACACCCTATTTATTCTGCATCTCTGGAGTCTCAATTGAAAAATAAATGGTACAATAAATATATATATATATATTTTTTTTTTTTCTGATCTGCAAAGTTATTTGAACAGAGTACCCTCCACAGTATACACTTTAAATCTGGTATAATGATGCACTTGGTGAATTGTCTTCTTAAAGACAACAGAATCTATGAAATATTTAAAATCTTCTCAATTAAAAAAAAATCCCTATTTGAGCCAAAATATTAAGGTATTGATTAAACAGTTTAAGCTCTATTCATGTAAGTAATACTATGCGGCAGTTAAGATTGAATAGATGAGTTTTGGACGGTGTGGAAGGGTGGCCGGGGTACGTTGATTGCCCAGAGAGCGGAAGTGGCTCCAAGGCAGAGGTCGTGTGATGGATGGGAGCAGCGTTTCTGGAACTTTGCTGGCTGGGACCCACCCTGAGAATTACATTGGTAACACGGTGCACAGTTCCACATCCCAAACACATACACACTTGCAGGAACAATTTTGTACATCTCTGACTGTCACCTATTATTTCATATTTCTCCACTGAACGAGAGTTTTACAAAATCCCTACTATCTTGTCTCATCTCTTCCCTTTTAATGCCGGTCACAACACCTAAATCACGGTCATGGCAAGTTAGGATGGCTCAAAACCTGCAGGTGGAAAACCACTGATAGAGAAAGAGAAACAAGGAGCACGACCGAGCGCCCAGCCACGCAAGGAGCACAGAATTCTAAGCCCTTGGCATGAATTAAAACAGTTTGGCGACAACTCTATTGTGCAGTTATGACTTAATCCCCCTTTTATAGAGAAAGTAAGTGTGGCAGAGAAAGGTAAAACCCCTGGGACAGATGTGTGAGACAGGAGGCCAGTGGAGTGACACCTGTCCTTGGGGACCCATTTCATCCGCTGTTAACAAACACAGGTGAACAAATCTGGAGAGCTTGACCAGATGTAACAGGGCTTATCTCTTAGTGTAGAATATTAGGGGGAGTTTCATTTTCTTCTTTCTGTTGAACTGCATTCCCAATTTTTTTAAATTAATACATTGCTTTGGTAACAAGGAGAAAGTTCATTGCATTTACTTCATCGACCTATTTCTGAACTTGAAGACAATGTTGGGAAAATTCCTCTCGTTCAACAAATCTTCATTCACCCAAATTTCTCTAAACATCCTTTTAAGTGACCGTGAGCAATTTATTTGAATTGCCGAGAGAGGTTTTACAAAATCATTCCTGTGGTCGCTGATGGGCCGTCTGACTTTCAAGAGCCCTTAATCAACACAAATCACTTGTCGGGCCCAGACCCTATTCGCTGGTGAGTGGGGGAATTTGCATAAGCCCCATATTTTTAGCAGATTGATGTCATCATCATAAAAACGTGGAGGGCCTTTCTGTAGTCTCTAATGCTCACCTGTCCTTGCCTATCTCCCTGGGAAGTTCTAACGGAAACAGGATTGAAGGACAAGTACCATCCTTCGAGCGGCGGCTTACTCAGGGCTCCTCCGGTGAGGTCTTCCTCCCTTATCCAGGAGGACGTCAGACTGGACTCTCGCACATCTCAGGGCCCTGCAGTCCCCTTTCTGAGAAGCCCCACGATGACCGCCCTTTGGTTATGGCCTCCCTTCCGGCGAGTCCGTCTGCAGCACGAGGGGGAGGGTGGGGGCTTGGGCCGTCGGGTCTCAGCTGTGTCCCCAGCCGCAGCTCCTCGCCCGGCACCCGGGAGTGGCTCAGTGACCACGCACGGAACGCAGAAGGATGTGTGAGTCACAACTGTATTTATGGATGAATGAGTAAATAAGTAACAGATAGGAAGCACATTTTTAAAATTCCTTTTTTCCTCAGGCAAAGTGTACTCAAGGCCTTATTTTTTTTTAAAAAGATTTTATTTATTTATTTGAGAGAGATAGAGAGAGCAAGCACTAGGAGGGGGAGGGGAAGGGCAGAGGGAGAGGGAGAAGCAGGCTCTCCGCTGAGCAGGGAGCCCAACGTGGGGCTCGATCTCAGGGATCTGAGATCATGACCTGAGCCGAAGGCAGACGCTTAACCCACTGAACCACCCAGGTGCCCCTCAAGGTCTTATTTTGAACTGAATCCTAAAAAAAAATGAAGAGAGGTTTATCAAATTTGCCTTTAAGTACCACAGCAGCATATTAGAAAGCATATTCAAACTTGAATAAAAAAGACCATTTTTGACATAAGAAATGTACTGGTACCACCAATAAGGCAGGAAAGAACTTCCGACGTCAGTGGATAAAAAGCATTCCAAGATGTGCGTACAGATTCTCAAACAGAGCACCTTGGCCCCTCAGGGATCTGTGGCTATAGGATTGAATCCACAAGACTCAAAAATCTAACGTTCGTTTACCTGTTGAAGCTGATTCCAAATGCAATAAATCCCGCCCCCCCCCCCGCCTCAATTTTCTTCCTTACTTGGAGAACACCAAGTCAGGAAAGCATAGATCTTTTTGGTCTATATTCCGAATATTGGAGTAAGCGTAAGTATTTATACAAGGCACTGGGACTAATAAGTTGTACCCCTCCATCTGGGGAAAAAGGAAGATGGCAACATTGAGTAATAAACTTAATTTAAAACTAAAACTATTAAAATTATAAAAAACTTAATGTTATCAAAATTATACCAACATTAAATTTTACAAAGTCAGATGTGTTATTGACACATGGTTATTAACCTAGCAGCGTTTAAGATCTTCCGCATGAACACTTTAAACTAATATATTGACTTTTGTGGCCAGATAGATATTTCATAATTGTTAAAGATGAAATGTCATCCAGTTCCTAATATAAAATATCTTGATCTTATTGAGCAAGAACATATTTCACAATAATTCAGGGTTTCGTTTGTCATGCTGCAATGTGAAAATGTATCTAGGATTAATGGTGTGTTGGAACCCCTCCAGCTCACAAGAGCCAAATGTGCACGTGTCTCTTCCGGTGACCTCAAGCTGGTCACTTAGAATCAACCACGTTTAGAGTATTTACACCAGGCACATTGGCACGTTCTATAAATCAAAAACTTTTTGGAAAGCTAGTTAACACACATTTACCAATACAGCACTGAATACAATAGAAAGATCTGTGGCGGAATGGGTCTTGCAGGGTGGTGTACAATTACCCACCTTGTTTGTAACAAATCTTGTTTTGCATGCGTTTTATCCTAAGAAATGTATCCACTGAAGCACTAGACACAACAGAATCAGCAGTTAACCTAGCCCCTTGGATTGAAAATGTTCTCACATTTCTGCCTTGAGTCAGGCTTATCCCACCAGTGAAAAGATGAATTGTCATGTCTCTTCTAACAAATGTGGTTCTTTTGGCAAAACTTTTAAAAGGTAAATCTTTTTTTAAAGTTATCACTTATAGTCATTTTGACATGAAAAGTGAATATGTGGTGATATATTTTCAAACCTTTTGAATACTTTTGAGCTCTGGCAAAGTAATTTTGAATAGAGCATGTGGAAATGCTCCTTGTTGGTATCACCTGGCGCCCACATCTTTCCTTCCCTAAGGCCACGATTTCTTGGATCCGTGCACCGACTGCTAAGTCTCATGGACTTTAGCTATTGAAATAGCATATCTAGGGTTGTCTGCGTGGCTCAGTCAGTTAAGCGTCTGCCTTTGGCTCAGGTCGTGATCCCAGGGTCCTGGGATCGAGCCCCATGTCGAGCTCCCTGCTCAGCGGGGAGCCTGCCTCTCCCTCCGCCGCTCCCCCTGCTTGTGCTCTCTCGCTCTGTCAAATAAATGAATAAAATCTTAAAAAAAATAGAAATAGCACATCCAACCCTGATCATTGTGCATATATTAATTTTAGTAATCGTGTAGTCACCTTAACTTATGAATTGTCACTTATTAATGAGTCCCAATGTCTAATGACTTTATGCATATAATTACTACATGTATTTACACATTAAAATCTAGCTACTTTTAATTACAATCTATCAAAATCTAACTGCTTCTAGAAAACTCAGATTAACTCTGGAAAAAAGAACTATTTTCAAAACTCCGAATGCATGGTCATTTTATTTAGAAGAGAGGTACTGAGTTGGAGTTCAAAGAGCTGAATGATATAGCAAACTGATTCTCAAAGGAATGTTTACGTGGGACAGGTGGCTGTTTGTGCGGTCGAGATGTTCTCCATCACCCCAACCACAACCTCTGCAGGGGGTAGAGGTGGCTTTCTAACACCTGCACAATTCTCCTGTGAAGATATTTGTATTGGGGGCTTTTTCTTAGGAAGATTTTTCTACTTCTTCACTGGTAATTGATTGTGGTATTCTTTCTTTCTTTCTTTCTTTCTTTCTTTCTTTCTTTCTTTCTTTCTTTCTTTCTTTCTTTCTTTTTCCTTCTCTCTTTCTTTCTTTCTTTCTTTCTCTTTCTTTCTTTCTCTTTCTTTCTCTCTTTCCTTCTTTCCTTCTTTCTTTCTTTCTTTGATTTTATTTATTTATTTTATTTTATTTATTTATTTGAGAGAGAGCATGAGCCAGGGGGAGGAGGGGGAGAGGAAGAGGCAGAGGGAGAAGCAGACTCCCCACTGAGCAGGGAGCCTGACACGGGACTCAGTCCCAGGACCCCAAGATCATGACCTGAGCCGAAGGCAGATGCTCAACCAACTGAGCCACCCGGGCGCCCTGACTGTGGTGTAATTTCTCTTTTAGGGTAGGTTTTTATCATTTAGATTTTATTAGGAAATCACCATAGAAATTCTCGTTTCCTTGCACAGAATTACAAATAGGTTCTTTAATTTTTTTTTTTTTTAACATGCCTGTATCTCTCCTTCCTTCTGCCTTCTTTGGGTTTGTTTTATCATCTTTTGTATGTATGTATGTATGTATAGAACACAGTGTCGCATTACTTTCAGGCATAAAACTAGAGGTTTGACGTCTCTATACCTTATGCTGAGCTCCCCATAAGTGGAGCTACTCCCTGTCGACATGTGAGGCTATTACAATACCATCGAGGGTATCCCTCCTTCTTGACTTGAATGCTTAAATCATATTTTAATAGAAATGCTCTTCATTTATTAACAAAGGCTTTGAAGATCATGAATCTTTCTCGGACAACAGCTGCACGTAGGTGGACAGTAATGACATGGTAGGGGGTTCGGCTCAGTTAAGGGATGGAGGGACTGTGTCACGAAGGAAGCGGTGTTGAGTTTGGATTTGGAGAACACGGCAGGGCGCAGGGTAGGGAGTGTTCCCAGCACACAGCGGAAGAGACCGAGTCCCTGGGGTGATGGCAGGGAAAGAGTGGGCCACTCGGGAACTGAACTGATTGGGGAGGCCCGAGGGGGAGTCAGACCCCGGGGAAGGATGGGGAGGCGGGACTCTTTGAGGCAACGGTGAGAGCCGGAAGAAGATTAGGGGGCTAACTACCAGGGTGGTGCAGGCTGGAGGAGGCAGGAGCCTGGGGACCGTATGGAGGCACAGAGAAGCGGATGGATTGAAGACCTATCCAGGAAAAAAATCGGAAATAGTCCCTAGTGTTACATTATTAATGGATGGGGTAAAGGAGATGGGGAAGTACACATAAATCCCCTGTCTTACACAAACGCACCAGAGGCTGGTTCCTCTGTCTGATTTCCAGTGTGGCACTTCCTTATCCCAAGGGTCTTACTTCCCAGGACTCCCCGGACACCTCCGCCTAGAAGCCCCATTCTCTTCTATGCCCTAATTTACACCCAGTCCGGCACCTGTGTCCACACGGTCCTCCCTATCTGGAAAGCCTCGCCCTCTGGTCACCCACCCCAATCCTGGACAGGTGAGAAAGCATGTTTATATACATGGATGTGTTTTTTTCTTCTCTTCTCACAGCTTCTTTTTGTTTTGTGACGCTTTCCCCTACATAGTTAGCGTTACTGTCACTTCATGGACAGGACCTTCCAACAGAGAATAGGCTATTGCCTTTCAAAATCTTAGGCCTTAAAGGGTTCTCATGGTGGAGAACAGTGATCTCTAAGGAAGAGAGTACAAGTCAGACCCTGAGAAGAAAATATTAGCTTTGCTCGTACGAAGGGACTGACGTTGATGAGCACATGATCAGTCAGTGGGGTCACCTGAGGGAAGGGGGTCTGACAACCTCATTCTTTCACTGTATGTCTGCATTATCATTTCTGTGTTCCTGGTTTAGTGGTCATTTAAATTATATGTCTTAAATTTAACTGAATCAACCTTCAAAAAAATGGACAGGTGGCTTTAAAAGATTTTTGGACGAAACTTTGATTCCAAAATAGTACTATAATATATGCACAGAACAGAAACAAAATACCAGAGCTGACACATCTCCTACTCCCAAAATGAGTTGTCAGCTACCTCATGAATTTAAAAATGATAATGTAATACGACCTGGAAAAAAAAAAGCGGGACTATTTTGAAATTATTAAAACAATTAGAAATACAGATTTAAACCCACCACATGAACAATAAACCTCACACTAAATATATATAATTTCTTGAGATCACAGCCAGTAATGGTGGTGGGAGTATAAACGAACATACATATTTTGTTAGAGCATGCTTTCGGTTGGTAAGTGTTCGCATTCATGTAAAAAGCAGTTTACAAATCACTGGCATTTGGAATATTTGATGGGTCATGGCATAACTCCCCACTCAGTGAGACCAGAAGACAGTCTTCACATTGCTGCGGTGAGAGCAGAGTTTCCAGAGGACTTAGGGCTTGGATTCTGGTGCCCTTCAGAGAAGGAAGCCCTGTGTCCCGGCTCTGGCTGGTCCATCTCTGTGATGAGTGCCCTGGTCCAGTACTGAGAAATTTGTGACAGAGTACGCCTAAAGAGCTTCAGAGGGTTCTCTGATTCTCAAAGGGTTGTTGGAAGAGCAGAACTACCTCTGAGCACTTAAGAGGGGCCTGGAGATATTGAAAAGACTTGTTGAATCTGAAGGCCTTTTTAGGTGGGAATGAGAGCTGCAACAGCAGGAACCTGCAGGAAATAAGACTGAAGAACTTGACAATGAGCATCATATTACGTGGCTCCAAATCCCGTGCGCCATTTTTGTCCCTAGTTGTGGACTATTTCTTCCTGGCTAGATTGGGACCTTCTTGAGAGTAAAGTGGCCTCTTATGAACATTTGGGCTCTTCAAAGTACCTATGAGGACACACAGGGGCTAGTTGAGGGCTTACTGATTTATTGACACATTGATCTTAGGAGAAACAAAGGTTTATCCATTCCCTCCACATCCTATGGATGGTTATCAGTTCAAAGAAGAGACTGACTAGCCACAGCCACTGGATCTGGTAGCTGTACCCATTATTTATTCATTCCTTGCTTGTAACGAGTACTCTCAAATGGAACAACATCCTCCCAGGAATAATTCTTGATCCATAGAAATAAATCTGAATGAAATCCTTTCAAATAAAATTTATTTTATCTTAACAGTGCAACTATTGGCATAGAGAACCACAGGAATTTGTTTAAGGTCACCCAAGGGAAGTAGTGACAGAAAACCAGATGTTTCATCTTTACCATTTCTAGGCAGATATTAGGCATTGGTAGAATGGTCGGATTTTGCATTTGCATGCCAATTGGTAATTATTAGTAATTAGTAATTAGATTGGTAATTGGTAATTATCTTTTAAAAGGTAAAAAAGTAATATTTTCAGTGTTCATTACCTTCTCAAGAAATAGACAAGTTTATGCCTACACCTTGCGACTTTATATATTTGCTTCAAACACAGCTTTTGTTTTATTTCTGATTTGTCTCTATTGTACTAATTGCTTGTGATTTTACATAATCCCCTAAAAGCATCATTAGCAGAGTTAATGCATCACAGTCTTAAACTATGGCTTTCCTTTTATTAAAACACACACACTTTGGAGAAGCTTTGGAGAAGATACCAGTTTGAATGAAAAAGGTTCAAATTCCATTTTAAAGTTGCCATTGAATTACCTAGAAAAATACCAAAGAGGGAAAGCCCCACAAAAACACTAGAAACTCTTGGGGTAAAAAAATCTGTACATACCAGAAGGAAGTCAAGATGTACATTTTGTATTGACCGTGTCCTGATGGTGAGCTTGCGTTGCTATATATAAAGGGGTGTGTGCACTTGCTGAGACTAGCAGATGATCACCCCTCAATCAAGAGAAGTTCTTTCTTACAAGTATACAGCAAGGGACGTGTACTCATTTGAGTTCCTCTAAGAGAAAGTGCCTCTAAGAGAAACTCCTACTTTTGAGAGAAGGAAAGGGAATGACTCCCATTCAGCAAGACACCCTTCTAGAACTTCAAGGCTGCCTAGGCATAGAAGTGGAAACAGGATTCTAGTTCTTGAGTCTACGAAAGAGAACATGGCTTTGAACCACACCAGTAACATTCTTCATTGGGATTCTCCTAGTGCTGCTTGCAAGAGACTCCAAAGGACATTCATTTTTTGCTTGAGGTACTTTGAGTAACTTCACTGAGGTGACAGGCATCTGAATATTTATGGTTTCATCTTCCCCACCCTCTGGCTTGCGTACATTAGACATCTAAAGCACTTGCTAATTGTTTTCATCAAGTACAATCAGTGTGGTGCCCTCCTATCGGTGGGCCAGGGTGATAATTGTGGGACAGGAAGTGGATTAGGATTTCTGAGGACTTATCAGGACAGCTTCGGAAATTTGAGAACCATTTGAGGCAAGACTGTGAATATACACTCTCGTTCCTACCAGATGAAAGAAAACTTCTGGTAGTTCTTGCAGACTGACATTGGACAGAAATTATTCTCCAAAACAGTAGCTGCAAACCAGCGTTTCACCCTTGAAGATCCGTTTCCTAGGACTTTTACTAGTATTGTATCTTTTAGGGTTCAGTCATGAAAGTCAGAACCGTAATAGGTATTTCAACTGAAGAGATTTAATATAGGAATTGGTTATACCATACTTGGTGTGGTTGAAAGAAGAGAGAAGAAACAAGTAGCGAGCCCAGAAAATACACACACACACACACACACACACACACACACACACACACAGAGAGAGAGAGAGAGAGAGAGAGAAAAGAAGTAGTTATCACCCATAAGCGTGGGGGAGAAAAGGAAGGAAATCATTTGGGGTTATCAGAATATATAATTTTGGAGGCAGGACCCCACTGAACTTGAACTTAAGACCCTGAGAAGAGGATTTTTTTTTTTTTTTCTGTAGCTGAAATAACTCTGAAGGTCCATGATGATAAAGGTTTGGGAGTATTGAATGAAGTTGGAATCTAGAACGAATTTCTGCTGTTGGGAAAAAGTGCCACTGCCAAGGTGACAAAGGACAGCCTGCAGGAAAGAAAAAAGAAGCTCTCTCCTTCTTCTGGCCTGCCCAGGCTCCCCAGGGCCCCTGCTGGCAGAACCTAACATGAAGTCACTTGGCAAAGAAATAGACCCCTATACCCCCATCTCAAGATTCTTCAAAGAAAGGTGGATTTGGGTAAAAGAGAATAGGTAAATGCCTGCCACAGCCAATTTTTTTTTTTTGAGGATCTTGAAGAATTTAATTTATTCATTCAAGGAGGAAAAGAGAAATTTATGAATAAGCTTTCTGCAGTGAAGTCACCTGGGGACTGTTTGGGTTTTCTAAATTAAGATCTCAGTGAGTATTATGAATTTGAGTTTAGCATTGAATTAGTGCAATTGTATTAAGGACTGGAGATTTGCAAACACAGACCTACGGTGAACATTTGCACTAAGTTAGGGAAATTTACATTTCACAAGTGACAAAGCGGAGCCAAATGTGAAGGGACCACGAGCAGTGGCATCAGCGGAGATTAACAAATAGAAATTCACATTAAATTCAACCCCCTGATTCCAGGATATTAATTTCATTCAAGGTTCTCCAATTTCCAAATTAATGTTAGAATTATGAGGCTGTCCAGTCACATTTAGACTTCTGTTATGCTGTTCCCATTTCCCAGCCTCTAAAATGTAGTCATTTGGCCCGTTATGCTTAGATAAACACCTGGAAACTCTCTTGGGAAAGATCCCAAGTCTAGACATAGTTTAAAAAAAATTCTCACATGTGTTTCTTGTTATAAGAAATGATTACTCTGCACACAAGAGAAAGTTCCCATGTCTTCAATGAGTTGCCAATTATGTCACATTTTGTGATGAAGCCCTTATGACTAATATACAAATACTTGCCTTCGAAAAGTAGAATATAACATGGAAGATAGAGAAGAAAAATGATTTTATCTAAACGACAGAAGACCTATTTTTTAAAAAACAAGCCTGAGATTATGGAAAGGAGAGGTGACTCACAACAATCTGCCAAGTAAACTGTTGCTGTAGTTTATAATTTTGGCCATACCACTCCTGAGAAATCTGATCACAGTATTTCGGGTTTAAGACAGGAATCTATGCAAATACATTTAGCTACTATAGTTTTCTAGACTTTCAATTGAGATGTTTCTCCCCTTCTTCCCTTTCTTCTTCCTCCCCCTCCTCTTCTTCTTCTCTTTCTTCTTCTTCTTCTTCTTCTTCTTCTTCTTCTTCTTCTTCTTCTTCTTCTTCTTCTTCTTCTTCTTCTTCTTCTTCTTCTTCTTCTTCTCTTCTCTTCCTACCCTCTCCTCTCCCTCCTTCTTTTTCTTCTCTTTCTTCTGCTAATGATGATGATAATGATGATGAAGAAATAGGAAACCATCTATAATAATACTCAATTCTAAGAACAGCTCCAATTAGCAATAATCGCGCCTCGGATAAACCTCATTGGCTACGATACTGCCACTGCGCAAAGCTCTAAGAACAACTCCAATGTATAAATCAGAAAAAAAAATTCATCATACATGCAATGCTACCAAGAATGGACTCAAGGAGGACCAGCCGAGAACATTTATAATCTTACAGGTATGAACTATGGATAAATGGCAAGTCTCAGTAGCTACCCACTAATGTGCCTTTCTTAGGGCGGCCAGGACCGGCAATAATGACAGCCTCTAAACAGGGGCATAGAGAGAACACAGATCTAATACCTAGAACCAAACTCCACGAAAATAGGAGTACATCAATAGTACCCGGTTTTAGCTGAAAGTTTGTATAGAAAACATCTTGAATAAGACTGGAGAATAATCAGTTGCTAGGCAGGGATTTTGATAGCTTGAAGAGTCAGAGTAGTGACTCAGGTAACTCTGGGCTACCAAAATAAACACATCAAAGTAAAAACTTGAGAAGATAATCAGAACATGACTTCTGTGTTAGGAACTCTCTTCTTGATTCTACCAGCCACTGGATCCCTGATCTTACAAACTAAAAGTTTCATTAGATTGATTTACCCCAAAATTTCTCTCCTCGATCTCTAAAACATCAAAATAGGAATGCGAACAAACTGCAGTCAATCCGTCAATCAATAAAACACCCTGCATTAACCCTGATATACAATATTCACTATTTTTGAATGAGCAGTCACAACAAAACATATTTATGAACAAACATTTGAAAAGATTCAGCAATAGAGAAAAGAACCATCTGATATCTCAGGGATATACTTTTTCTTTGAAAGACTATAACCTGAAAGAAAATGCTCAAGAATCTCTCATTTCATTTATGAAACTATAGCATAGAGTCATGGAGAAGGAAGAATATAGGACCAGTACAGTGCTCACTATACAGATGGAAAATGTATCGTTAAATTGACTATAAGAGGCAATGATGCCAAATTTAATGTAATAATTAACATTCTTGATTTCATGAAACAGAGCAGATTAACCTGAAGCACTTATTGACTGAATATCTGGAATGAGTTTCATTTCAGGCGTGGCCTGATTCTGAAACTCAGATGACATCATCCACTTTATCTATTCTGCAACTTTACTTGTTTCAGCTTTTCTTTTACTTGGGCCCCAGATCTTTCTTTCTCTACCCAGACTTTCAAAGTATATGGCAAGACACTCTTCAGAAGTCCCAGGCCTATATGCTTTTCAGCTCATAATCCTAAAAGAGAAGAAAAAAACTCAAGTTCCCCCAAAATATCCCAGGGAAAACTCTGGCCTGGGAAAATGTCACATACCCCTATCTGAAAATATCACTAAGTCCTTTGGGATGCAGTACTATGATTGTCAAATGCACATCTGGGATTGGAGTTTGGTACCATAATTCACAGCCTACCGGCCCTCCATGGGACCAAGAAGTTTCTAAGAGACCCGGAATAGGTGCAATAGTTTCTAATGCTTGCCTTGAGCTATATTCACCACAACGTGCTACTTTGTGAAACCCAAAGAAATTAGTCAATGAATTAAAACACATCGTTATTAAATTTTGCAGAACTCAAGGAATGGGGGACATAAAGAGATGAAAATAACCAGAAGATAAGACATGTGGAATTTAACGTGAAAGATCAGTGTCCATAAAAGAGGAATCCAGAAAGAGAGAGGAGCACATATGGAGAAGGGGCAGTCAGCTAAGCCAGAGCTGGATTCCACAACTCAGAATGCCATGTGGATTGTCAGCCCTGGGGCCGCTTTCTGTGGCTTCTCACCGATATCTGGGGAAACTGGACACCAACAGCACAACATATGGAGTTGAAATGAGAGAACTCTCTCATTTTTTTTAATAGTACAATTTGCTTTTGTTCTTGAAACTGAAAAAGTGTATTTTTCTAAAAAGTCAGGAAGGTTTAATTTATCTTCTCCAAAACCAAGAGTTGTGCAAAAAGAAAGAAAGAAAGAAAGAAGGAAAGAAAGAAAGAAAGAAAGAAAGAAAAGAAAGAAAGAAAGAAAGAAAGAAAGAAAGAAAGAAAGAAAGAAAGAAAGAAAGAAAGAAAGAAAGAAAACAAAACGTAGTGTCTTGACACCATTCACCGACGTTCTTCTGTGGAATAACCAGAGCACCACCCTGGGAAACGTGCGGGCTACCAGTTGCCATTCTTCAAAATGTCGGAGAGCAGTCAGACCGCGAGGAAAACAAGCTTTGCCTGTGTTCGGAGGATCTTGGCTTCCAAATGAAGTGTTATAGGGAAGAGTTGGTAGTAGGAAACTGCCAGCAGACGTTCATATTAGGAATATTTTTTTTAAAAAATGATTTCCTTTTTCCTTAGTTCAAAATTGCAGACTCCTAGACACCTTCTTGGGCAATATACCCATAGAGACTCTCCTAGAAATCAGGAATTAGAATGGGTGGTAAATGAGAACTAGAATAGTTGGTACCAGCGGGCAGAGAGGGACACATGGAAACCTGCTGACATGGTCTATTAATAGACTTTATTTCCAAGTTTGGAAACAAAATTCTCTTAATATCTGTGGATAAGTGAAGAGGAGAAAATCAAGAAGGAACCTATGAAAATATATAGCAGAGCACGGGAAAGGAATACACATTCAGAAGGCACATGGGAAGAGTGCTATTATGATTTCCTTTGGTATTCAAAAGGGAAGTTTTAGAAACTTTTCTTTGCATGATGAAAAGAATTTAAGTAGATACAGAAATTCTGAAATAAAACCACAATGGGCTGAAATGGAAAGATGAGCACAAAGGCCATGAATACATGGGTAGAGGTAAAGATGATCACAACCCAAGACTGTGCAACATTGAATTGTTCGTTGGAGGCGTTAAAAATTGAGATGATACCAAGACTAATGAGATGAGTAAGATGGAAGGCAATTTTGTAACTCTCTCTTTCAGACTTTAGGGGACACAGCTGAGATAGGAGATCATGAGAGAGAAGGCTCTAAATATGAATAACAGCTAACGCATCCTCAACAGATAGAAGATTACTTCTAGAGAAGGTACTAGAAGGTAGAAGGAATCCTCCACAAAGATATAATAGGAGAAACTTTTTTTCTGAACTGAAGAAAATGAATAAAAATTCACTGAAAGAGGGTGGAAGGAAGAATACACACCGATCCCCATAGAAAGCAGAAAGAAAAAAAGAAATAACTGAGATAAAATAATTATTAAAATGGGAAATAAGAAAAATTAAAAGGAAGATAAAATGGATAGCTTTTTCTGCAATGAATCTGAAACCAAAATGCACAATAAGCAATTTTAGGAATAAAAACAAGGGCGTGACTAAAGAAAAATTCAGTAGAAATTTTGAAAAGAAAACGAACATGGTTCACATTCCAGGCAACTCAATGTAAAGGGAGCCTCTCTTGGGTTCGGTGGGAGTCACTTTTTAAAGTACAAAGATACTTTTAAAGGACAAAGTGAAATTCTAACAAGTGTCCAGGCAGAAATAAAATAAATTATTACTTACTCAGTCACATAAATCAGGATGCCCCACCCTTCTCTAGAGCAATGATCATTTTAGAAATAAAATAGGGCAACTCTAGGTGTCTTGGAGGAGAACAAAAATGTTGTGATATTTCAGTATATCCGTTCAGGATCTTTCATTGTGTCCCACCACGTTTGGTGGGAGCAGAGACACCCCAGCCGTGTAGGGGCTCACAAAATACATCATGCATTTCACTTGGAGATTTTATTTCAACAGGTGACCCTCCTAAAGAGATGAAGCACATCTCTGAATTTCAGAAGCCGACTTCCATAGCATGAAATGTCTGATATTGGCTGCTGAGACCAATTCCATGAGGCTAAACCGAAGTAATCCCGTGGCTACCGTTAAAAAAATATATATTCTTAAAATGTTGTTCTTTGAACTAGTTACTGCAAAACAAAGATACTATCTCACTATTTGAAATAGTATTGAATCACCCTGATAGAGAAAGCTGATAGCTTTTGTTCCAGGAGGATCAGACTCTCAGCTCATCACAAGCATCACAGATAATCTGTAACTCACCCAGAATATTTTGGTCCCTCCCTCAAGGGTTGGCACCTGGTTATCTGTGCTCTGATCCATGCCTCTGCTCTCCCTACAAATGAATCATTAAGATTACCTGATAAGGTTTTTAATGATAGATTCTAAGGACTCACACTGGAAACTCAAATCCAGCAGCTCTCTGATGAAAATCTCTCTGCCTCTGTCTCTGTCTCTCTCTCCCCCATTATCTTTGAAAGCCACCCATGAAGTTCCAGGAGGCCAGCCAGGTCTAGGTACTGCTACTTCAGAGTCCCTACTGGGGACCGAAGACAGGGACATAGCTGCGCTTGCAACCCGGGATCTAGCTGTTGGACCGACAGAAGTCCACCCAGGGATGCGCCCTGCTCCTTGGTTTGGGAGGAGAGAGGCAGGAATCCAAAGGACTACAGCATGTTTGAGACGTTTTTCAAGACTCAAGGGTTGATGAGGGGAAGAATTAATTAGGAGGAGGAAAACTGAGAACAGATGTTCAAGAGCTTGCACACGGAAAATGTGAAATCAGAGGTGACACCTGCTGGGTGTGCAGAGAGTGAGCTGGGGAGGCAGTCCATAGGTGAGATCGTAAAGCAATTGTAAACCAATGCTGGGCTTTTTTGAGCTTGAGTTAAGGAGTAGAATGAGTCTGTTGTTCACCACAGAGCTGCTTGGATGATTTCTGACCTGTCCCTGCTCATCTTCTTTAAACCAGAAAGTTTCAGAGAAGATTCTCAGTGCGAAGAGAGGGAGGTCAGGCAGCTGAGGCCAAATGCCTTGGCTCTTGAGATGACCCTGCCCCTATTCCCAAGGTTTTTATGAACAGCGAGGGATAGAACAAGGAAATATTGTGTGTCCACAAAGTAGAAATTGAGACATGGCCCACACAAAACAGTCCAGGGGGATATGGAATATCTGAGAAAGGCAAAACTAGACTGAGAAATTATGTCTGCCAGAAAAAGAAAAACTTGTTCCAGTTACAAATGAAAACAATATTTTTGTTTTTTTTTTTTCTAGAAATGTAAAGAGACTGATGGGACATGTGATTTCACTTCTAAAGGGGAGTTCAAAAAAGGAAATTTAGGAAAATCTCTGGAAAGAAAATTAGAAGGAGTGGAAATACCATTTTCTGAAGGAATGCGTGTGCAATGAATGATGGTAAAAATCCACACTAGTCTGAGCGTTCTGGTACAACAGTGTGCTCGAGAGAAAGTAGGATCCAGAATCTGGGATAGCATGGGTGATGGGTGGCAGAGAAACATCCTGAATGAAACAGCAGAAGCTGTTGGTCCCTGAGATTTATAATCGTTCCTCCGAGGCAGGGAGGAGCCTCTGAATTCCGCAAAGCTCACAGTTTCCAAAGACGAAGACAAAGAGAAGGAGTTACCCAGCAGAAAATCTGCCCCCAGTGATAGGAAAGGCCAAGGAAACTTGATATAATAGGAGGTATTAAACCAGATGGAGAAATAGATTCTAAGACTGAGCTAAGAGAGTCTTAGTGAGTCTCAGCTGTTTAATGAAAGCACATGTCAATTTGCTAACTGAGTAACATTTTTCTTCCTTTAAGATGATACATTTGAAAAGTGAAGGGAGAGGCAGAGAAAAACTCCCTCATGTTTCAAGTGCAATCTATTTCACTTGTTACGCCGCATAAAGAATGTCCTTATGGGAAACAAACAACTCTTCAGGGACATTATTACAAATCTTCAGTTAGTTACTTCTTTGGGCTGGAGTGAAAAAGAACGAGCATCAAGTATGGACCCCTCACCTTCCCTGTGCTGGAGGTAAAGAGATATCAGACCGTGGGAATATCATTCATTCATTCAAGGCACGTTGGCGGAGAGTCACCTGTGTGCCGAATCCGGTGTCGGACACAAAGAAATCAAAGACCAATAGGAAACCAAACCTCGATGAGCTTGCTGAGTGGGAGTAATGCCATAATTAGGATTTAATGTGATCAAAGACAGAGCATTCCAAACAGGTATAAGAAAATAAAGTCCTTAATCCAGCAGAAGGGGAAGCGATTGACCACCAGTCGAGGTCCCCTTAGCTGGAGATCCCAGTCATGTTTAGAGTCAGATAGCAAGGCTTTCAGTGATTTGGGGGGGGGGGGGGAACTTGAGACTTTTGGCACAAGATTATTTCTAGGACTCTGCAGGACAGACCCAGAAGAAACAGATGAGTGGGCGCCTCCTCAGTCCATGTGCTTCTGGTCGGTCCCACTCTAATTTCTCTCCATGCTGCTGCCGCCATAATCTGGTTTTGGACAGAAGGGGAGCAACTCATTCTCTCATGTAGGTGGGGAGACGTTGAGGAATGGGTGGTCACACACAGTTTTGCAGGAGAGCAGGAAGTTGAATGAGTTCCCGTCTGAAGAACTCAATCTTCTCTATGAAATGGAGGTAAAATCATCCCTCTGGGTGCATTTGTCTTCTGAGGCTGCCGGAACACAATACCACAGCCTGGTGACTCAAACAGTAGGGTTTAATTTTCTGTCAGTTTTGGAGGCTGGATGCCCAAGCTCAAGGCGGAGACAGGGTTGGTGTTTCGTGAAGCCTCTGTCCTTGGTTTGAAGAGGGCCGCCTTCTCACTCTGTGTCACATGGACTCTCCTTTGTGTTCATGCACCCCTGGGGTCTCCTCGTCTTGGAAAGGCACTAGTCCTGTTGGATTAGGACTCCAGGCTTGAGACTTAATTTCATCTGAGTTACCTCCTTACAGGTTCCATCTCCAAATGCAATCACATGGTGGCTTAGGACTTCGACATATGGATTTGGCAGGGGCACAATTCAGTGCATAACAGTGGGTGAGGTGGATGAGGTGGGTTGGGGGTTTGGAGAAAAATGTGGACTTGCAAGAGCTGCAGAGAGGAAACTGATCGAGATCCAGCAAAGCCTGACCAAGGTAAACCCAGCAGAGCTGAGAACCCTGCAGAGGTTGGAGGTCTGGGGTGCACGATGGAGCGGTCTGGTCCCCTAGCTGCCCAGGCGTGTGAGTGCAGAGGCTGGGCCAGCAGGCTGGCTACACCCATTGGCCAGGATCACCAGATGGGCAAGGCATTCTGAGTCCTCGGGGAGATCAGATCAGGCGAGGGAGCAGAGCTCCGATGCTGGAAAGTCTGCGCAAGGGATGGAGGCAGGGGAGCCCCACCGGGCACAAGAGGACTCTGGAGGGGTGACGGATGGGAGGTGGTGACTCAGAGCGTGGGATATCAGAATGCAGAGTCCAGAGATGCGAGAAGCCACAGTTTCCATTTGAGAGTAAATGACTAAAATGCCACAGATGTTATTTAATACAGAAATATTTGGGACCACATTAAGAGAAAAAAAAAGTGAATGTTTTTCTGAGTGCTAATGAAAATGATAAGACTTTGGGACTACTTAAGGAAAAAAGGCTACTGACCAAAATAATTCTTGCCTGAAGCAGGTAAATTCTCGAAGATCCATTTGTGACCCTCCTCAGGATGAGCCTTAAGGATAAGTGGAGGGAGAAACAGCAGATTTCGGGATGAATGTAGACAATTTTCCAGACTAATGTGAAGATTCCACAGCCCAGGAAAAGGGATGCGTGCATACCAACATGGTGCGTTCAGTGAGCAGCTTCGGGGCACTCTGGGCTAAGTTTTAATCTAAGATGTAAAATGAATCAGATAATTTTGTGTTTCTCACTGAGAGCTGTCAAGAATAATGGTTTGTCTTCAACTTAATTGCCACTATTACTTAGACCCCTCATCCTCTGGTTGGGTTTCAGGAGGAACGAGGCCAAAGGAACTGCCCTTCCTGATGCAAGACCCTTGGGGGTGGGGGGGGCGGTCCTTCGCTCATGGACTCATGGACGGAAGGGCGTTCTTTCAGAAAGCGGGCCCTGGGCAAAGAACACAACTGTTAGAGTTTGCACATACTTTCTTTTCAGATAATGTTCTGGCGCCCAAATCAAATTTGTCAACTTTGCCTGGCTGGGCCTTGGCAAGGACACAGTGTAGTTAAGTCTGGGAGCAGGAGGCTTACTGGTATTGCATGCTTTCCCGGTTATATCCCTCCTGAGCATGGGAGTGTTCACAAGACGAGGGATCGGGAGTGGGGAAAAGTGGACATAAGTGCTCCTTTCCTTTCTGTTCACTCTGTCCAGTAAATGTATCTTTTTTTGTATGAGAGCACCTCGCACTAAGGATGTTCAGTTTGGCTGGAACATTCAGGTAGGCTTGGCAGATGTGGATTAAATCGTTGTTGCAACCACTGCATGGAAGTTAGGAAAACTTGCCACCCCTGTATGCAAATGGCACAAAATTTATCCTCTAGAGGAATGAGTTAGGTAAGCGCCAGAAAATGCTTCGTGTGATGAACCCAATTTCTAAAGCCAGAAAGCATATGCCTTTACCACCGATGTCATAAAATCCTTGACGTGATATTTAAAAAGTCAGAATTTTAATCAATTCTGTTGTTTTTCTCCTTTTCAAATTCATTTCTTATTATAAATTTAATAAAAATTCTCGCGTCTCTTAATTTGGTTTATTATGTTGCACCTTTTCTAACCTTTCATTAAATGCTTAAATGATTCATTGTCATTTTGTTACCAGTTGATATTAAAGCAATTTAAGCTATGATTTTCCTTTTAAGTATAGATTTGGCTTTTACTAAGATACGTAATATTTTCCTTGGTAGGTAGCTCTGGTTATTCTAGCTACAGATTATTTAGGAAACAATGTCGATTTATTTAACTCAGGAGTGCTTTGGGTGAGTTTCAGATTTAAATTTTCAAATGGTTTCATTGTAAGGTATTTGTTTTGCTTGTTTTTTAACTAAATACCTCCTTTTATCACACCATGGCCAAAGAATGTGGTCTTTACAATTTCCATTATTTAGAGTTTCTTTGTGGCCTCACTTGTGATGGATTTTTGTACACCTTACATAGGAATTTAAATAGTGTGCATTTTTAGTCCTTTTGTTTCTAAGAATCAAAGCACTTGTGCGTGTATCTATGTCCATTTCACTAATTAGATAGTGAAGTTCTTCTGTTTTCTTATCATAGAGGGTTTTTGTTGGTTTCTGATGTCCAACGCCTACCTTCTATAACTGAGGCCACGGTGGTTGTTTTTTTTTTTTTTTTTTTAATTGAGATTATTATTAATATACAATAAAGTGCCTGGATGCTAGGGACTGAGTTTGAAGAATTTTGGCAAATGTGTACACCCACATCAACACTACTGAAGACAAAATATGGGGCACTTCCACAGCCTGCAGAGCACCCCTGAGCCCCTTTCTGGTCCATCATCCCTGTCCCGTAGCCTCTATCCGCCCAGAAACTTGATTCAACTTTGGAAGAAGCACTGTATCTAGCTAGATCTCATAATAGGAACAAATCACGGTGGCCCGATTCAGAGGGAGGTTGACTATTTATACTCTCACGGTCAAAGCGGCGTGGAGTTACGCAATCCAGAATCTAGCTTCCTTCCAGGTCAGGTTAGTACATAGAGTCTACCGTCCAGATTTCATTGTAGTGTCAAGTTAAGCTCTACTACTAAAACCAAAACTTCCTAGAAATGGAAATGAAGAATGAGGGAAGAAACAGGGCAAATGGGTCACCTCCCAGCTTTATGACAGTTTTCCCAGAAGACCCGCTCGAAAATTGCTACTTACACCTGGTCAACCGTGCCCAGCGTCAAGGAATGTTGGACTGTGTATACGTATTTTTTTAAAGCAAGGTACACCGATTTGCCTCCCAGGGCACAGGGCTTTCCGTCAGGAAGAAGCAAGGGCAGGACCCAGCTACCTCTGTCACATCGGTCTTCGTCTGTACGCTTCTGGCAAGGCTCCTATCTTATCCAGCTCCAAGCCTGGGGCCTGTGACCCACACCTAAGTCAGCCATGTCTTTCCCTTCCATTCCCCTGGCCACCGATTTGTTTCAGGAAGGGCCACTCAGACCCGACAAGTCTCACTTCCGGAGCATGTGTTTGAGTTATCAGGGCAGCCTGTCTGCCCCTCACCATCTGGAATTGTATGATGCTAGATGGCTTGGCCGCCTTGAGACGGTGTGGGAAGTGGCCATCTGAAAATGGACTCAACGTGGGGAGAAGCATAACCATGAGAAGGTCAGAGACCACGTCTTTGTCCATCATCCCTACCCCTAAGGCCAAGCCTACCGTCAGAGGTTATAGGTAGTGTTGGTACAGGCAAAGTGAAACATGGACCTTAAAAAGATCAAAAGGAAGACTAAAACATGTATTACTCATTACTTCCAGCAGTAGAGGCAAAAATAAAAAACTAGAAGGAGTCTCCTCATGTCAATCGATAAATCCCCCTCTGTCTTAAATCAAGTTTGGTTGCATTTCTGTCACTTTTATGAGAGTCCTAGATGAACTACTTTCCTAAATTTTGTATGATTGATGGGTAGGAAGACTGATAGGTGTGTTCGGGTTTCTCCAAACAAGTGTGAACTCCCCTGTCTATAAGCCTTGTTTCTTACACTTTATGTCTATGCCGGTTGGTTTCTACAAACTTTCTGATGGCTCACTTGCATTTACTGTATCCTTATTCTTTAACGATTAGAAACATATCTTTTTTCTTTTGTCTGTTTGTTTTCTCCTCCATTACTACTTTATCTGTTACTAATATTGTGCTCCCAACTTCCTTTGGATTTGCCTGGTCCCTGCCTTCCCTTCGAACTCGGCCACCTCATTCACCATCTTCAGGGTCTAGTGCAATCCCTGACACTCAGTGGATACTCAGTAAATACCTTTAGGATAATTTCATGGGATTTTGTTGTGAAAGATGAATGTAAGAGATAAAATATGTCCTACTTGTAATAGTCTTTAATAGATTTGTTTCCTTTTCTCCTTTCTTGATAGATTTGTATATTCCCAGTCTTTCATTTTGTCTCATTATTTGGAAGTCATGAATATGACTTTTAATATAGTACATCCTTTAGTCTTTGTTTTAAGTACCATATTTTTTTTTGAAGGACCATATTTTACTTATTTCTGTCTACCAATACCATGATCTGACTATAAGCTGACATACTTATTAGTTGATTCTTGTGGTACTGAGAAAATATTGAGAAGATGATATGGGCCTAAAAAATTTATCAACATGAGCCAGGCATTTTTTTTTTTTTTTTTGGAACATTGTAGTATTTGGCATAGTTCTCCAGCAATTAGTAATTTCATTGCATTTTCTGACATTCTTTGCTGGCTTTAGGGAATTCAGGATGAGTGTAACTCTTAGCCAACAAGGATCTATATGGATTCAAATGCCCGTCGAAGATGAAATTTAGTCCTACCATTAATTCTAACAAAGAAATTAACAAATATATTAGTTTTTAAATAAAAATGAGGTGAAAAAATATACTCAAAAGGTGGGACGCAGAGACAGGAAGGATATCTTTTTCTTGGCTCATAGACATGAAGACGTATGGGAGGATTTCAATAAAATTTCAAATACCAGTCTTCGTTAATTTGCTCCCTTGCGTCTTTATTCTCTCCCAGGTATCAGGAGATTTTTAATTTTTGGCACCGTGGGTTCTGTGCCTTTGCATTTCTGTCTTCCCAGAGCTATGCCTGGAAACACTTTATCTTTACAGACAGCCAGTGTCACAGAGATAGGATATTTAGAGAGACTAATATTTGCATTGTGCACATAGAACACATTCCAGAACACTTGTGCCAAGGATTGAGGATAAAAAAATACAAAGAAACATATTTAACAGGAAAGCGACATGCACAATCACAAAGCGGTGTTTAGCAGGCTGTGCGCTGTGCATGCTTTACCTGAGTGTTCTTAGCAGCGGAAGCCTTGTAAGTTTTCTCCAAAGCCCGGACTATTGGTCTCAGGGTGGCCAATCCACCAAGGGATGAGCGATCTGTTCTGGTAGACCTCAGCCACTCCAGCCCGTCTGGGAACCTGCTGGCCTATTTTCAACTGTTTGAGGAACCTCCATACTGTTTTCCAGAGTGGCTGCACCAACCTGCTGGCCATAGGGAACCGCAAAACTCCTCCAGACTGAGGGCGTTCTATGGGAAATGGTGTTACCGTGGCTCTTCTTACTCTCCCTTTTCTCTCTCTGCCTGGGGGTTAGGAGCCAATGGACTCGGGGAGGAAGGGGAACAACAACTCAAAAAATAAAAGAGATGCGATTTTACTTGTACCTAGAGGGTGGTGAAAAGACTCCTATTGGTTCCAAGTACATTGCAATTCCTAGGATTGTCTTGTACATGACTTTTTAAAAATTAATTAATTAATTAATTTTAGAGAGAGAGAGAGCACAAGTGCATGCACAAGGGAGGAGCAGAGAGAGAGGGACAAACAGACTCCACACTGAGCCGCAGAGCCCAACGTGGGGCTTGATCCCACCACCCCAAGATTATGACCAGAGGAAATCCAGAGTCAGATGCTTAATTGACTGAGCCACCCAGGCACCCCATAGATCACTTATTTTTAAGAAATTAAGCAATTTTTATAACATGTGAATACTTGTAGTCTCATCCAAAAATTAAATAATATAAAATAAATGGAGTAAAATGGGAGTTCTGACTTTATTTTCCTGCTCTTCCTCCCTACACTCAGAGGACTGTCTTTTTCACTTTGGAGTCTATGTGACTTTGAACAAGCTATTTTTGTCTCTGCGCTTGAAGTTTTATTTTTATTTGTAAAAAAGCCCTAACAATAGCAAGTAGCTCAAGGGGTTTTTGTAAAGACTGAAGGAGAGAGAGCTCACATGAAGTACTTACTGCTGACCTGGCTCACAGTAAACTCTTAAATAAACGCTGATTATGATCGTTGCCAACATTACTACCAGGTCAGACTTGTCTTGTATTCTGACATATTTGGGATTTATTAATGTGTTTCTCATGACAACTTTTTCTTGGAGATCTTTCCACTTCTGTACTTGTTTCTTTGTCATGGTTGCATAGTAGACCACAATGCGAATAAATTAGGGTAGATCCCGCCACTCTTCTGTTCGTAGAGATTTGAGTTGTTTTCCAGTATTCAATATGACAGATGCTGCTGCCGTGATCATCTTCATGTATACATTTTAGTGCACCTACTGTGAGAGTACTTCATATTTCTAGATGTAGAACTGCCATAGGATGTACTGTGGCTTCCGTTTTAGTGGATATTGCTAAGTTCCCCACTACCAAAGTTCTATCAACTGGTACTCAGGCCACGGATGGTGAATGACAATTGCTTTTCTTTTGCTTCATCATTTTTTAAAATCTTCTTTCCCTTCTACCCCAAGTCCTAGGGAAGTTTCTCAATCCTTTAACTGTGTTCATAGCCTCTAACAATTTTTTAAGAAATTGATGAAAATAATAAGCCAAGTCAAACTCTAAGTCATGCTATGGCATTATGCTCATTCAGAAACGTGGTACCTATTTTTTTTTAATTTTTTTATTGTTATGTTAATCACCATACATTACATCATTAGCTTTTGATGTAGTGTTCCATGATTCATTGTTTGTGCATAACACCCAGTGCTCCACGCAGAATGTGCCCTCTTTAATACCCATCACCAGGCTAACCCATCCCCCCACCCCCCACCCTCCCCTCTAGAACCCTCAGTTTGTTTTTCAGAGTCCATCGTCTCTCATGGTTCGTCTCCCCCTCCGACTTACTCCCCTTCATTCTTCCCCTCCTGCCTTCTTCTCCTTCTTTTTTTTTCTTAATATATATTGCATTATTTGTTTCAGAGGTACAGATCTGTGATTCAGTCTTGCACAA